>NC_086446.1:59574075-59879017 GCF_028390025.1 Pseudophryne corroboree | reverse complement strand
GCCCCTATTTCTGCTTTAAACTTTAGGTACTATTCCAAAATGTATCACTGAGGTGACAGAAGTTGATTTCGGAGCATGATTTTTGAACAGGAGCTTTAACGGTTTTGTGACATATGATAACTTACCTAAGCCCCGGACCTATCGAATTGATCAAAAATGAAAATTTCAAAAGTGCCCCTATTTCTGCTTTAAACTTTAGGTACTATTCCAAAATGTTTCACTGAGGTGACAGAAGTTGATTTCGGAGCATGATTTTTGAACAGGAGCTTTAACAGATTTGTGACATATGATAACTTACCTAAGCCCCAGACCTATCGAATTGGTCAAAAATGAAAATTTCGAAAGTGCCCCTATTTCTGCTTTAAACTTTAGGTACTATTCCAAAATGTATCACTGAGGTGACAGAAGTTGATTTCGGAGCATGATTTTTGAACAGGAGCTTTAACAGATTTGTGACATATGATAACTTACCTAAGCCCCAGACCTATCGAATTGGTCAAAAATGAAAATTTCGAAAGTGCCCCTATTTCTGCTTTAAACTTTAGGTACTATTCCAAAATGTATCACTGAGGTGACAGAAGTTGATTTCGGAACATAATTTTTGAACAGGAGCTTTAACGGTTTTGTGACATATGATAACTTACCTAAGCCCCGGACCTATCGAATTGATCGAAAATGAAAATTTCAAAAGTGCCCCTATTTCTGCTTTAAACTTTAGGTACTATTCCAAAATGTATCACTGAGGTGACAGAAGTTGATTTCGGAACATAATTTTTGAACAGGAGCTTTAACGGTTTTGTGACATATGATAACTTACCTAAGCCCCGGACCTATCGAATTGATCAAAAATGAAAATTTCAAAAGTGAACCTATTTTTGCTTTAAACTTTAGGTACTATACCAAAATGTATCACTGAGGTGACAGAAGTTGATTTCGGAACATCATTTTTGAACAGGAGCTTTAACGGTTTTGTGACATATGATAACTTAACTAAGCCCCGGACCTATCGACTTGTCAAAAATGAAAATTTCAAAAGTACCCCTATTTCTGCTTTAAACTTAAGGTACTATTCCAAAATGTATCACTGAGGTGACAGAAGTTGATTTCGGAACATAATTTTTGAACAGGAGCTTTAACGGTTTTGTGACATATGATAACTTACCTAAGCCCCGGACCTATCGAATTGATCGAAAATGAAAATTTCAAAAGTGCCCCTATTTCTGCTTTAAACTTTAGGTACTATTCCAAAATGTATCACTGAGGTGACAGAAGTTGATTTCGGAACATAATTTTTGAACAGGAGCTTTAACGGTTTTGTGACATATGATAACTTACCTAAGCCCCGGACCTATCGAATTGTTCAAAAATGAAAATTTCAAAAGTGCCCCTATTTCTGCTTTAAACTTTAGGTACTATTCCAAAATGTTTTACTGAGGTGACAGAAGTTGATTTCGGAGCATGATTTTTGAACAGGAGCTTTAACAGATTTGTGACATATGATAACTTACCTAAGCCCCAGACCTATCGAATTGGTCAAAAATGAAAATTTCGAAAGTGCCCCTATTTCTGCTTTAAACTTTAGGTACTATTCCAAAATGTATCACTGAGGTGACAGAAGTTGATTTCGGAGCATGATTTTTGAACAGGAGCTTTAACAGATTTGTGACATATGATAACTTACCTAAGCCCCAGACCTATCGAATTGGTCAAAAATGAAAATTTCGAAAGTGCCCCTATTTCTGCTTTAAACTTTAGGTACTATTCCAAAATGTATCACTGAGGTGACAGAAGTTGATTTCGGAACATAATTTTTGAACAGGAGCTTTAACGGTTTTGTGACATATGATAACTTACCTAAGCCCCGGACCTATCGAATTGATCGAAAATGAAAATTTCAAAAGTGCCCGTATTTCTGCTTTAAACTTTAGGTACTATTCCAAAATGTATCACTGAGGTGACAGAAGTTGATTTCGGAACATAATTTTTGAACAGGAGCTTTAACGGTTTTGTGACATATGATAACTTACCTAAGCCCCGGACCTATCGAATTGATCAAAAATGAAAATTTCAAAAGTGAACCTATTTTTGCTTTAAACTTTAGGTACTATTCCAAAATGTATCACTGAGGTGACAGAAGTTGATTTCGGAACATAATTTTTGAACAGGAGCTTTAACGGTTTTGTGACATATGATAACTTACCTAAGCCCCGGACCTATCGAATTGTTCAAAAATGAAAATTTCAAAAGTGCCCCTATTTCTGCTTTAAACTTTAGGTACTATTCCAAAATGTTTCACTGAGGTGACAGAAGTTGATTTCGGAGCATGATTTTTGAACAGGAGCTTTAACAGATTTGTGACATATGATAACTTACCTAAGCCCCTGACCTATCGAATTGGTCAAAAATGAAAATTTCGAAAGTGCCCCTATTTCTGCTTCAAACTTTAGGTACTATTCCAAAATGTATCACTGAGGTGACAGAAGTTGATTTCGGAGCATGATTTTTGAACAGGAGCTTTAACAGATTTGTGACATATGATAAACTTACCTAAGCCCCAGACCTATCGAATTGGTCAAAAATGAAAATTTCGAAAAAGTGCCTCTATTTCTGCTTCAAACTTTAGGTACTATTCCAAAATGTATCACTGAGGTGACAGAAGTTGATTTCGGAACATAATTTTTGAACAGGAGCTTTAACGGTTTTGTGACATATGATAACTTACCTAAGCCCCGGACCTATCGAATTGTTCAACAATGAAAATTTCAAAAGTGCCCCTATTTCTGCTTTAAACTTTAGGTACTATTCCAAAATGTTTCACTGAGGTGACAGAAGTTGATTTCGGAGCATGATTTTTGAACAGGAGCTTTAACAGATTTGTGACATATGATAACTTACCTAAGCCCCAGACCTATCGAATTGGTCAAAAATGAAAATTTCGAAAGTGCCCCTATTTCTGCTTTAAACTTTAGGTACTATTCCAAAATGTATCACTGAGGTGACAGAAGTTGATTTCGGAGCATGATTTTTGAACAGGAGCTTTAACAGATTTGTGACATATGATAAACTTACCTAAGCCCCAGACCTATCGAATTGGTCAAAAATGAAAATTTCGAAAAAGTGCCTCTATTTCTGCTTCAAACTTTAGGTACTCTTCCAAAATGTATCACTGAGGTGACAGAAGTTGATTTCGGAACATAATTTTTGAACAGGAGCTTTAACGGTTTTGTGACATATGATAACTTACCTAAGCCCCGAACCTATCGAATTGGTGAAAAATGAAAATTTCAAAAGTGCCCCTTTTTCTGCTTTAAACTTTAGGTACTATTCCAAAATGTATCACTGAGGTGACAGAAGTTGATTTCGGAACATAATTTTTGAACAGGAGCTTTAACGGTTTTGTGACATATGATAACTTACCTAAGCCCTGGACCTATCGAATTGGTCAAAAATGAAAATTTCAAAAGTGCCCCTATTTCTGCTTTAAACTTTAGGTACTATTCCAAAATGTATCACTGAGGTGACAGAAGTTGATTTCGGAACATAATTTTTGAACAGGAGCTTTAACGGTTTTGTGACATATGATAACTTACCTAAGCCCCGAACCTATCGAATTGGTCAAAAATAAAAATTTCAAAAGTGCCCCTATTTCTGCTTTAAACTTTAGGTACTATTCCAAAATGTATCACTGAGGTGACAGAAGTTGATTTCGGAGCATGATTTTTGAACAGGAGCTTTAACGGTTTTGTGACATATGATAACTTACCTAAGCCCCGGACCTATCGAATTGATCAAAAATGAAAATTTCAAAAGTGCCCCTATTTCTGCTTTAAACTTTAGGTACTATTCCAAAATGTTTCACTGAGGTGACAGAAGTTGATTTCGGAGCATGATTTTTGAACAGGAGCTTTAACAGATTTGTGACATATGATAACTTACCTAAGCCCCAGACCTATCGAATTGGTCAAAAATGAAAATTTCGAAAGTGCCCCTATTTCTGCTTTAAACTTTAGGTACTATTCCAAAATGTATCACTGAGGTGACAGAAGTTGATTTCGGAGCATGATTTTTGAACAGGAGCTTTAACAGATTTGTGACATATGATAACTTACCTAAGCCCCAGACCTATCGAATTGGTCAAAAATGAAAATTTCGAAAGTGCCCCTATTTCTGCTTTAAACTTTAGGTACTATTCCAAAATGTATCACTGAGGTGACAGAAGTTGATTTCGGAACATAATTTTTGAACTGGAGCTTTAACGGTTTTGTGACATATGATAACTTACCTAAGCCCCGGACCTATCGAATTGATCGAAAATGAAAATTTCAAAAGTGCCCCTATTTCTGCTTTAAACTTTAGGTACTATTCCAAAATGTATCACTGAGGTGACAGAAGTTGATTTCGGAACATAATTTTTGAACAGGAGCTTTAACGGTTTTGTGACATATGATAACTTACCTAAGCCCCGGACCTATCGAATTGATCAAAAATGAAAATTTCAAAAGTGAACCTATTTTTGCTTTAAACTTTAGGTACTATACCAAAATGTATCACTGAGGTGACAGAAGTTGATTTCGGAACATCATTTTTGAACAGGAGCTTTAACGGTTTTGTGACATATGATAACTTAACTAAGCCCCGGACCTATCGACTTGTCAAAAATGAAAATTTCAAAAGTACCCCTATTTCTGCTTTAAACTTAAGGTACTATTCCAAAATGTATCACTGAGGTGACAGAAGTTGATTTCGGAACATAATTTTTGAACAGGAGCTTTAACGGTTTTGTGACATATGATAACTTACCTAAGCCCCGGACCTATCGAATTGATCGAAAATGAAAATTTCAAAAGTGCCCCTATTTCTGCTTTAAACTTTAGGTACTATTCCAAAATGTATCACTGAGGTGACAGAAGTTGATTTCGGAACATAATTTTTGAACAGGAGCTTTAACGGTTTTGTGACATATGATAACTTACCTAAGCCCCGGACCTATCGAATTGATCAAAAATGAAAATTTCAAAAGTGAACCTATTTTTGCTTTAAACTTTAGGTACTATTCCAAAATGTATCACTGAGGTGACAGAAGTTGATTTCGGAACATAATTTTTGAACAGGAGCTTTAACGGTTTTGTGACATATGATAACTTACCTAAGCCCCGGACCTATCGAATTGTTCAAAAATGAAAATTTCAAAAGTGCCCCTATTTCTGCTTTAAACTTTAGGTACTATTCCAAAATGTTTCACTGAGGTGACAGAAGTTGATTTCGGAGCATGATTTTTGAACAGGAGCTTTAACAGATTTGTGACATATGATAACTTACCTAAGCCCCTGACCTATCGAATTGGTCAAAAATGAAAATTTCGAAAGTGCCCCTATTTCTGCTTCAAACTTTAGGTACTATTCCAAAATGTATCACTGAGGTGACAGAAGTTGATTTCGGAGCATGATTTTTGAACAGGAGCTTTAACAGATTTGTGACATATGATAAACTTACCTAAGCCCCAGACCTATCGAATTGGTCAAAAATGAAAATTTCGAAAAAGTGCCTCTATTTCTGCTTCAAACTTTAGGTACTATTCCAAAATGTATCACTGAGGTGACAGAAGTTGATTTCGGAACATAATTTTTGAACAGGAGCTTTAACGGTTTTGTGACATATGATAACTTACCTAAGCCCCGGACCTATCGAATTGTTCAACAATGAAAATTTCAAAAGTGCCCCTATTTCTGCTTTAAACTTTAGGTACTATTCCAAAATGTTTCACTGAGGTGACAGAAGTTGATTTCGGAGCATGATTTTTGAACAGGAGCTTTAACAGATTTGTGACATATGATAACTTACCTAAGCCCCAGACCTATCGAATTGGTCAAAAATGAAAATTTCGAAAGTGCCCCTATTTCTGCTTTAAACTTTAGGTACTATTCCAAAATGTATCACTGAGGTGACAGAAGTTGATTTCGGAGCATGATTTTTGAACAGGAGCTTTAACAGATTTGTGACATATGATAAACTTACCTAAGCCCCAGACCTATCGAATTGGTCAAAAATGAAAATTTCGAAAAAGTGCCTCTATTTCTGCTTCAAACTTTAGGTACTCTTCCAAAATGTATCACTGAGGTGACAGAAGTTGATTTCGGAACATAATTTTTGAACAGGAGCTTTAACGGTTTTGTGACATATGATAACTTACCTAAGCCCCGAACCTATCGAATTGGTGAAAAATGAAAATTTCAAAAGTGCCCCTTTTTCTGCTTTAAACTTTAGGTACTATTCCAAAATGTATCACTGAGGTGACAGAAGTTGATTTCGGAACATAATTTTTGAACAGGAGCTTTAACGGTTTTGTGACATATGATAACTTACCTAAGCCCTGGACCTATCGAATTGGTCAAAAATGAAAATTTCAAAAGTGCCCCTATTTCTGCTTTAAACTTTAGGTACTATTCCAAAATGTATCACTGAGGTGACAGAAGTTGATTTCGGAACATAATTTTTGAACAGGAGCTTTAACGGTTTTGTGACATATGATAACTTACCTAAGCCCCGAACCTATCGAATTGGTCAAAAATAAAAATTTCAAAAGTGCCCCTATTTCTGCTTTAAACTTTAGGTACTATTCCAAAATGTATCACTGAGGTGACAGAAGTTGATTTCGGAGCATGATTTTTGAACAGGAGCTTTAACGGTTTTGTGACATATGATAACTTACCTAAGCCCCGGACCTATCGAATTGATCAAAAATGAAAATTTCAAAAGTGCCCCTATTTCTGCTTTAAACTTTAGGTACTATTCCAAAATGTTTCACTGAGGTGACAGAAGTTGATTTCGGAGCATGATTTTTGAACAGGAGCTTTAACAGATTTGTGACATATGATAACTTACCTAAGCCCCAGACCTATCGAATTGGTCAAAAATGAAAATTTCGAAAGTGCCCCTATTTCTGCTTTAAACTTTAGGTACTATTCCAAAATGTATCACTGAGGTGACAGAAGTTGATTTCGGAGCATGATTTTTGAACAGGAGCTTTAACAGATTTGTGACATATGATAACTTACCTAAGCCCCAGACCTATCGAATTGGTCAAAAATGAAAATTTCGAAAGTGCCCCTATTTCTGCTTTAAACTTTAGGTACTATTCCAAAATGTATCACTGAGGTGACAGAAGTTGATTTCGGAACATAATTTTTGAACAGGAGCTTTAACGGTTTTGTGACATATGATAACTTACCTAAGCCCCGGACCTATCGAATTGATCGAAAATGAAAATTTCAAAAGTGCCCCTATTTCTGCTTTAAACTTTAGGTACTATTCCAAAATGTATCACTGAGGTGACAGAAGTTGATTTCGGAACATAATTTTTGAACAGGAGCTTTAACGGTTTTGTGACATATGATAACTTACCTAAGCCCCGGACCTATCGAATTGATCAAAAATGAAAATTTCAAAAGTGAACCTATTTTTGCTTTAAACTTTAGGTACTATACCAAAATGTATCACTGAGGTGACAGAAGTTGATTTCGGAACATCATTTTTGAACAGGAGCTTTAACGGTTTTGTGACATATGATAACTTAACTAAGCCCCGGACCTATCGACTTGTCAAAAATGAAAATTTCAAAAGTACCCCTATTTCTGCTTTAAACTTAAGGTACTATTCCAAAATGTATCACTGAGGTGACAGAAGTTGATTTCGGAACATAATTTTTGAACAGGAGCTTTAACGGTTTTGTGACATATGATAACTTACCTAAGCCCCGGACCTATCGAATTGATCGAAAATGAAAATTTCAAAAGTGCCCCTATTTCTGCTTTAAACTTTAGGTACTATTCCAAAATGTATCACTGAGGTGACAGAAGTTGATTTCGGAACATAATTTTTGAACAGGAGCTTTAACGGTTTTGTGACATATGATAACTTACCTAAGCCCCGGACCTATCGAATTGTTCAAAAATGAAAATTTCAAAAGTGCCCCTATTTCTGCTTTAAACTTTAGGTACTATTCCAAAATGTTTTACTGAGGTGACAGAAGTTGATTTCGGAGCATGATTTTTGAACAGGAGCTTTAACAGATTTGTGACATATGATAACTTACCTAAGCCCCAGACCTATCGAATTGGTCAAAAATGAAAATTTCGAAAGTGCCCCTATTTCTGCTTTAAACTTTAGGTACTATTCCAAAATGTATCACTGAGGTGACAGAAGTTGATTTCGGAGCATGATTTTTGAACAGGAGCTTTAACAGATTTGTGACATATGATAACTTACCTAAGCCCCAGACCTATCGAATTGGTCAAAAATGAAAATTTCGAAAGTGCCTCTATTTCTGCTTCAAACTTTAGGTACTATTCCAAAATGTATCACTGAGGTGACAGAAGTTGATTTCGGAACATAATTTTTGAACAGGAGCTTTAACGGTTTTGTGACATATGATAACTTACCTAAGCCCCGTACCTATCGAATTGATCGAAAATGAAAATTTCAAATGTGCCCCTATTTCTGCTTTAAACTTTAGGTACTATTCCAAAATGTATCACTGAGGTGACAGAAGTTGATTTCGGAACATCATTTTTGAACAGGAGCTGTAACGGTTTTGTGACATATGATAACTTACCTAAGCCCCGAACCTATCGAATTGGTCAAAAATGAAAATTTCAAAAGTACCCCTATTTCTGCTTTAAACTTAAGGTACCATTCCAAAATGTATCACTGAGGTGACATAAGTTGATTTTGGAGCATGATTTTTGAACAGGTCCTTTAACGGTTTTGTGACATATGATAACTTACCTAAGCCCCGAACCTATCGAATTGGTGAAAAATGAAAATTTCAAAAGTGCCCCTTTTTCTGCTTTAAACTTTAGGTACTATTCCAAAATGTATCACTGAGGTGACAGAAGTTGATTTCGGAACATAATTTTTGAACAGGAGCTTTAACGGTTTTGTGACATATGATAACTTACCTAAGCCCTGGACCTATCGAATTGGTCAAAAATGAAAATTTCAAAAGTGCCCCTATTTCTGCTTTAAACTTTAGGTACTATTCCAAAATGTATCACTGAGGTGACAGAAGTTGATTTCGGAACATAATTTTTGAACAGGAGCTTTAACGGTTTTGTGACATATGATAACTTACCTAAGCCCCGAACCTATCGAATTGGTCAAAAATAAAAATTTCAAAAGTGCCCCTATTTCTGCTTTAAACTTTAGGTACTATTCCAAAATGTATCACTGAGGTGACAGAAGTTGATTTCGGAGCATGATTTTTGAACAGGAGCTTTAACGGTTTTGTGACATATGATAACTTACCTAAGCCCCGGACCTATCGAATTGATCAAAAATGAAAATTTCAAAAGTGCCCCTATTTCTGCTTTAAACTTTAGGTACTATTCCAAAATGTATCACTGAGGTGACAGAAGTTGATTTCGGAACATAATTTTTGAACAGGAGCTTTAACGGTTTTGTGACATATGATAACTTACCTAAGCCCCGGACCTATCGAATTGATCAAAAATGAAAATTTAAAAAGTGCCCCTATTTCTGCTTTAAACTTAAGGTACCATTCCAAAATGTATCACTGAGGTGACAGAAGTTGATTTCTGAGCATGATTTTTGAACAGGCACTTTAACGGTTTTGTGACATATGATAACTTACCTAAGCCCCGGACCTATCGAATTGATCAAAAATGAAAATTTCAAAAGTGCCCCTATTTCTGCTTTAAACTTTAGGTACTATTCCAAAATGTTTCACTGAGGTGACAGAAGTTGATTTCGGAGCATGATTTTTGAACAGGAGCTTTAACAGATTTGTGACATATGATAACTTACCTAAGCCCCAGACCTATCGAATTGGTCAAAAATGAAAATTTCGAAAGTGCCCCTATTTCTGCTTTAAACTTTAGGTACTATTCCAAAATGTATCACTGAGGTGACAGAAGTTGATTTCGGAGCATGATTTTTGAACAGGAGCTTTAACAGATTTGTGACATATGATAACTTACCTAAGCCCCAGACCTATCGAATTGGTCAAAAATGAAAATTTCGAAAGTGCCCCTATTTCTGCTTTAAACTTTAGGTACTATTCCAAAATGTATCACTGAGGTGACAGAAGTTGATTTCGGAACATAATTTTTGAACAGGAGCTTTAACGGTTTTGTGACATATGATAACTTACCTAAGCCCCGGACCTATCGAATTGATCGAAAATGAAAATTTCAAAAGTGCCCCTATTTCTGCTTTAAACTTTAGGTACTATTCCAAAATGTATCACTGAGGTGACAGAAGTTGATTTCGGAACATAATTTTTGAACAGGAGCTTTAACGGTTTTGTGACATATGATAACTTACCTAAGCCCCGGACCTATCGAATTGATCAAAAATGAAAATTTCAAAAGTGAACCTATTTTTGCTTTAAACTTTAGGTACTATACCAAAATGTATCACTGAGGTGACAGAAGTTGATTTCGGAACATCATTTTTGAACAGGAGCTTTAACGGTTTTGTGACATATGATAACTTAACTAAGCCCCGGACCTATCGAATTGGTCAAAAATGAAAATTTCAAAAGTGCCCCTATTTCTGCTTTAAACTTTAGGTACTATTCCAAAATGTATCACTGAGGTGACAGAAGTTGATTTCGGAACATCATTTTTAAACAGGAGCTTTAACGGTTTTGTAACATATGATAACTTACCTAAGCCCCAAACCTATCGACTTGTCAAAAATGAAAATTTCAAAAGTACCCCTATTTCTGCTTTAAACTTAAGGTACTATTCCAAAATGTATCACTGAGGTGACAGAAGTTGATTTCGGAACATAATTTTTGAACAGGAGCTTTAACGGTTTTGTGACATATGATAACTTACCTAAGCCCCGGACCTATCGAATTGATCGAAAATGAAAATTTCAAAAGTGCCCCTATTTCTGCTTTAAACTTTAGGTACTATTCCAAAATGTATCACTGAGGTGACAGAAGTTGATTTCGGAACATAATTTTTGAACAGGAGCTTTAACGGTTTTGTGACATATGATAACTTACCTAAGCCCCGGACCTATCGAATTGTTCAAAAATGAAAATTTCAAAAGTGCCCCTATTTCTGCTTTAAACTTTAGGTACTATTCCAAAATGTTTTACTGAGGTGACAGAAGTTGATTTCGGAGCATGATTTTTGAACAGGAGCTTTAACAGATTTGTGACATATGATAACTTACCTAAGCCCCAGACCTATCGAATTGGTCAAAAATGAAAATTTCGAAAGTGCCCCTATTTCTGCTTTAAACTTTAGGTACTATTCCAAAATGTATCACTGAGGTGACAGAAGTTGATTTCGGAGCATGATTTTTGAACAGGAGCTTTAACAGATTTGTGACATATGATAACTTACCTAAGCCCCAGACCTATCGAATTGGTCAAAAATGAAAATTTCGAAAGTGCCTCTATTTCTGCTTCAAACTTTAGGTACTATTCCAAAATGTATCACTGAGGTGACAGAAGTTGATTTCGGAACATAATTTTTGAACAGGAGCTTTAACGGTTTTGTGACATATGATAACTTACCTAAGCCCCGTACCTATCGAATTGATCGAAAATGAAAATTTCAAATGTGCCCCTATTTCTGCTTTAAACTTTAGGTACTATTCCAAAATGTATCACTGAGGTGACAGAAGTTGATTTCGGAACATCATTTTTGAACAGGAGCTTTAATGGTTTTGTGACATATGATAACTTACCTAAGCCCCGGACCTATCAAATTGTTCAAAAATGAAAATTTCAAAAGTGCCCCTATTTCTGCTTTAAACTTTAGGTACTATTCCAAAATGTATCACTGAGGTGACAGAAGTTGATTTCGGAACATCATTTTTGAACAGGAGCTGTAACGGTTTTGTGACATATGATAACTTACCTAAGCCCCGAACCTATCGAATTGGTCAAAAATGAAAATTTCAAAAGTACCCCTATTTCTGCTTTAAACTTAAGGTACCATTCCAAAATGTATCACTGAGGTGACATAAGTTGATTTCGGAGCATGATTTTTGAACAGGTCCTTTAACGGTTTTGTGACATATAATAACTTACTCAAGCCCCGGACCTATCGAATTGATCAAAAATGAAAATTTCAAAAGTGCCCCTTTTTCTGCTTTAAACTTTAGGTACTATTCCAAAATGTATCACTGAGGTGACAGAAGTTGATTTCGGAACATAATTTTTGAACAGGAGCTTTAACGGTTTTGTGACATATGATAACTTACCTAAGCCCCGAACCTATCGAATTGGTCAAAAATAAAAATTTCAAAAGTGCCCCTATTTCTGCTTTAAACTTTAGGTACTATTCCAAAATGTATCACTGAGGTGACAGAAGTTGATTTCGGAGCATGATTTTTGAACAGGAGCTTTAACGGTTTTGTGACATATGATAACTTACCTAAGCCCCGAACCTATCGAATTGGTGAAAAATGAAAATTTCAAAAGTGCCCCTTTTTCTGCTTTAAACTTTAGGTACTATTCCAAAATGTATCACTGAGGTGACAGAAGTTGATTTCGGAACATAATTTTTGAACAGGAGCTTTAACGGTTTTGTGACATATGATAACTTACCTAAGCCCTGGACCTATCGAATTGGTCAAAAATGAAAATTTCAAAAGTGCCCCTATTTCTGCTTTAAACTTTAGGTACTATTCCAAAATGTATCACTGAGGTGACAGAAGTTGATTTCGGAACATAATTTTTGAACAGGAGCTTTAACGGTTTTGTGACATATGATAACTTACCTAAGCCCCGAACCTATCGAATTGGTCAAAAATAAAAATTTCAAAAGTGCCCCTATTTCTGCTTTAAACTTTAGGTACTATTCCAAAATGTATCACTGAGGTGACAGAAGTTGATTTCGGAGCATGATTTTTGAACAGGAGCTTTAACGGTTTTGTGACATATGATAACTTACCTAAGCCCCGGACCTATCGAATTGATCAAAAATGAAAATTTCAAAAGTGCCCCTATTTCTGCTTTAAACTTTAGGTACTATTCCAAAATGTTTCACTGAGGTGACAGAAGTTGATTTCGGAGCATGATTTTTGAACAGGAGCTTTAACAGATTTGTGACATATGATAACTTACCTAAGCCCCAGACCTATCGAATTGGTCAAAAATGAAAATTTCGAAAGTGCCCCTATTTCTGCTTTAAACTTTAGGTACTATTCCAAAATGTATCACTGAGGTGACAGAAGTTGATTTCGGAGCATGATTTTTGAACAGGAGCTTTAACAGATTTGTGACATATGATAACTTACCTAAGCCCCAGACCTATCGAATTGGTCAAAAATGAAAATTTCGAAAGTGCCCCTATTTCTGCTTTAAACTTTAGGTACTATTCCAAAATGTATCACTGAGGTGACAGAAGTTGATTTCGGAACATAATTTTTGAACAGGAGCTTTAACGGTTTTGTGACATATGATAACTTACCTAAGCCCCGGACCTATCGAATTGATCGAAAATGAAAATTTCAAAAGTGCCCCTATTTCTGCTTTAAACTTTAGGTACTATTCCAAAATGTATCACTGAGGTGACAGAAGTTGATTTCGGAACATAATTTTTGAACAGGAGCTTTAACGGTTTTGTGACATATGATAACTTACCTAAGCCCCGAACCTATCGAATTGGTCAAAAATAAAAATTTCAAAAGTGCCCCTATTTCTGCTTTAAACTTTAGGTACTATTCCAAAATGTATCACTGAGGTGACAGAAGTTGATTTCGGAGCATGATTTTTGAACAGGAGCTTTAACGGTTTTGTGACATATGATAACTTACCTAAGCCCCGGACCTATCGAATTGATCAAAAATGAAAATTTCAAAAGTGCCCCTATTTCTGCTTTAAACTTTAGGTACTATTCCAAAATGTTTCACTGAGGTGACAGAAGTTGATTTCGGAGCATGATTTTTGAACAGGAGCTTTAACAGATTTGTGACATATGATAACTTACCTAAGCCCCAGACCTATCGAATTGGTCAAAAATGAAAATTTCGAAAGTGCCCCTATTTCTGCTTTAAACTTTAGGTACTATTCCAAAATGTATCACTGAGGTGACAGAAGTTGATTTCGGAACATAATTTTTGAACAGGAGCTTTAACGGTTTTGTGACATATGATAACTTACCTAAGCCCCGGACCTATCGAATTGATCGAAAATGAAAATTTCAAAAGTGCCCCTATTTCTGCTTTAAACTTTAGGTACTATTCCAAAATGTATCACTGAGGTGACAGAAGTTGATTTCGGAACATAATTTTTGAACAGGAGCTTTAACGGTTTTGTGACATATGATAACTTACCTAAGCCCCGGACCTATCGAATTGATCAAAAATGAAAATTTCAAAAGTGAACCTATTTTTGCTTTAAACTTTAGGTACTATACCAAAATGTATCACTGAGGTGACAGAAGTTGATTTCGGAACATCATTTTTGAACAGGAGCTTTAACGGTTTTGTGACATATGATAACTTAACTAAGCCCCGGACCTATCGAATTGGTCAAAAATGAAAATTTCAAAAGTGCCCCTATTTCTGCTTTAAACTTTAGGTACTATTCCAAAATGTATCACTGAGGTGACAGAAGTTGATTTCGGAACATCATTTTTAAACAGGAGCTTTAACGGTTTTGTAACATATGATAACTTACCTAAGCCCCAAACCTATCGACTTGTCAAAAATGAAAATTTCAAAAGTACCCCTATTTCTGCTTTAAACTTAAGGTACTATTCCAAAATGTATCACTGAGGTGACAGAAGTTGATTTCGGAACATAATTTTTGAACAGGAGCTTTAACGGTTTTGTGACATATGATAACTTACCTAAGCCCCGGACCTATCGAATTGATCGAAAATGAAAATTTCAAAAGTGCCCCTATTTCTGCTTTAAACTTTAGGTACTATTCCAAAATGTATCACTGAGGTGACAGAAGTTGATTTCGGAACATAATTTTTGAACAGGAGCTTTAACGGTTTTGTGACATATGATAACTTACCTAAGCCCCGGACCTATCGAATTGTTCAAAAATGAAAATTTCAAAAGTGCCCCTATTTCTGCTTTAAACTTTAGGTACTATTCCAAAATGTTTTACTGAGGTGACAGAAGTTGATTTCGGAGCATGATTTTTGAACAGGAGCTTTAACAGATTTGTGACATATGATAACTTACCTAAGCCCCAGACCTATCGAATTGGTCAAAAATGAAAATTTCGAAAGTGCCCCTATTTCTGCTTTAAACTTTAGGTACTATTCCAAAATGTATCACTGAGGTGACAGAAGTTGATTTCGGAGCATGATTTTTGAACAGGAGCTTTAACAGATTTGTGACATATGATAACTTACCTAAGCCCCAGACCTATCGAATTGGTCAAAAATGAAAATTTCGAAAGTGCCTCTATTTCTGCTTCAAACTTTAGGTACTATTCCAAAATGTATCACTGAGGTGACAGAAGTTGATTTCGGAACATAATTTTTGAACAGGAGCTTTAACGGTTTTGTGACATATGATAACTTACCTAAGCCCCGTACCTATCGAATTGATCGAAAATGAAAATTTCAAATGTGCCCCTATTTCTGCTTTAAACTTTAGGTACTATTCCAAAATGTATCACTGAGGTGACAGAAGTTGATTTCGGAACATCATTTTTGAACAGGAGCTTTAATGGTTTTGTGACATATGATAACTTACCTAAGCCCCGGACCTATCAAATTGTTCAAAAATGAAAATTTCAAAAGTGCCCCTATTTCTGCTTTAAACTTTAGGTACTATTCCAAAATGTATCACTGAGGTGACAGAAGTTGATTTCGGAACATCATTTTTGAACAGGAGCTGTAACGGTTTTGTGACATATGATAACTTACCTAAGCCCCGAACCTATCGAATTGGTCAAAAATGAAAATTTCAAAAGTACCCCTATTTCTGCTTTAAACTTAAGGTACCATTCCAAAATGTATCACTGAGGTGACATAAGTTGATTTCGGAGCATGATTTTTGAACAGGTCCTTTAACGGTTTTGTGACATATAATAACTTACTCAAGCCCCGGACCTATCGAATTGATCAAAAATGAAAATTTCAAAAGTGCCCCTTTTTCTGCTTTAAACTTTAGGTACTATTCCAAAATGTATCACTGAGGTGACAGAAGTTGATTTCGGAACATAATTTTTGAACAGGAGCTTTAACGGTTTTGTGACATATGATAACTTACCTAAGCCCCGAACCTATCGAATTGGTCAAAAATAAAAATTTCAAAAGTGCCCCTATTTCTGCTTTAAACTTTAGGTACTATTCCAAAATGTATCACTGAGGTGACAGAAGTTGATTTCGGAGCATGATTTTTGAACAGGAGCTTTAACGGTTTTGTGACATATGATAACTTACCTAAGCCCCGAACCTATCGAATTGGTGAAAAATGAAAATTTCAAAAGTGCCCCTTTTTCTGCTTTAAACTTTAGGTACTATTCCAAAATGTATCACTGAGGTGACAGAAGTTGATTTCGGAACATAATTTTTGAACAGGAGCTTTAACGGTTTTGTGACATATGATAACTTACCTAAGCCCTGGACCTATCGAATTGGTCAAAAATGAAAATTTCAAAAGTGCCCCTATTTCTGCTTTAAACTTTAGGTACTATTCCAAAATGTATCACTGAGGTGACAGAAGTTGATTTCGGAACATAATTTTTGAACAGGAGCTTTAACGGTTTTGTGACATATGATAACTTACCTAAGCCCCGAACCTATCGAATTGGTCAAAAATAAAAATTTCAAAAGTGCCCCTATTTCTGCTTTAAACTTTAGGTACTATTCCAAAATGTATCACTGAGGTGACAGAAGTTGATTTCGGAGCATGATTTTTGAACAGGAGCTTTAACGGTTTTGTGACATATGATAACTTACCTAAGCCCCGGACCTATCGAATTGATCAAAAATGAAAATTTCAAAAGTGCCCCTATTTCTGCTTTAAACTTTAGGTACTATTCCAAAATGTTTCACTGAGGTGACAGAAGTTGATTTCGGAGCATGATTTTTGAACAGGAGCTTTAACAGATTTGTGACATATGATAACTTACCTAAGCCCCAGACCTATCGAATTGGTCAAAAATGAAAATTTCGAAAGTGCCCCTATTTCTGCTTTAAACTTTAGGTACTATTCCAAAATGTATCACTGAGGTGACAGAAGTTGATTTCGGAGCATGATTTTTGAACAGGAGCTTTAACAGATTTGTGACATATGATAACTTACCTAAGCCCCAGACCTATCGAATTGGTCAAAAATGAAAATTTCGAAAGTGCCCCTATTTCTGCTTTAAACTTTAGGTACTATTCCAAAATGTATCACTGAGGTGACAGAAGTTGATTTCGGAACATAATTTTTGAACAGGAGCTTTAACGGTTTTGTGACATATGATAACTTACCTAAGCCCCGGACCTATCGAATTGATCGAAAATGAAAATTTCAAAAGTGCCCCTATTTCTGCTTTAAACTTTAGGTACTATTCCAAAATGTATCACTGAGGTGACAGAAGTTGATTTCGGAACATAATTTTTGAACAGGAGCTTTAACGGTTTTGTGACATATGATAACTTACCTAAGCCCCGAACCTATCGAATTGGTCAAAAATGAAAATTTCAAAAGTGCCCCTATTTCTGCTTTAAACTTTAGGTACTATTCCAAAATGTATCACTGAGGTGACAGAAGTTGATTTCGGAGCATGATTTTTGAACAGGAGCTTTAACGGTTTTGTGACATATGATAACTTACCTAAGCCCCGGACCTATCGAATTGATCAAAAATGAAAATTTCAAAAGTGCCCCTATTTCTGCTTTAAACTTTAGGTACTATTCCAAAATGTTTCACTGAGGTGACAGAAGTTGATTTCGGAGCATGATTTTTGAACAGGAGCTTTAACAGATTTGTGACATATGATAACTTACCTAAGCCCCAGACCTATCGAATTGGTCAAAAATGAAAATTTCGAAAGTGCCCCTATTTCTGCTTTAAACTTTAGGTACTATTCCAAAATGTATCACTGAGGTGACAGAAGTTGATTTCGGAGCATGATTTTTGAACAGGAGCTTTAACAGATTTGTGACATATGATAACTTACCTAAGCCCCAGACCTATCGAATTGGTCAAAAATGAAAATTTCGAAAGTGCCCCTATTTCTGCTTTAAACTTTAGGTACTATTCCAAAATGTATCACTGAGGTGACAGAAGTTGATTTCGGAACATAATTTTTGAACAGGAGCTTTAACGGTTTTGTGACATATGATAACTTACCTAAGCCCCGGACCTATCGAATTGATCGAAAATGAAAATTTCAAAAGTGCCCCTATTTCTGCTTTAAACTTTAGGTACTATTCCAAAATGTATCACTGAGGTGACAGAAGTTGATTTCGGAACATAATTTTTGAACAGGAGCTTTAACGGTTTTGTGACATATGATAACTTACCTAAGCCCCGGACCTATCGAATTGATCAAAAATGAAAATTTCAAAAGTGAACCTATTTTTGCTTTAAACTTTAGGTACTATACCAAAATGTATCACTGAGGTGACAGAAGTTGATTTCGGAACATCATTTTTGAACAGGAGCTTTAACGGTTTTGTGACATATGATAACTTAACTAAGCCCCGGACCTATCGACTTGTCAAAAATGAAAATTTCAAAAGTACCCCTATTTCTGCTTTAAACTTAAGGTACTATTCCAAAATGTATCACTGAGGTGACAGAAGTTGATTTCGGAACATAATTTTTGAACAGGAGCTTTAACGGTTTTGTGACATATGATAACTTACCTAAGCCCCGGACCTATCGAATTGATCGAAAATGAAAATTTCAAAAGTGCCCCTATTTCTGCTTTAAACTTTAGGTACTATTCCAAAATGTATCACTGAGGTGACAGAAGTTGATTTCGGAACATAATTTTTGAACAGGAGCTTTAACGGTTTTGTGACATATGATAACTTACCTAAGCCCCGGACCTATCGAATTGTTCAAAAATGAAAATTTCAAAAGTGCCCCTATTTCTGCTTTAAACTTTAGGTACTATTCCAAAATGTTTTACTGAGGTGACAGAAGTTGATTTCGGAGCATGATTTTTGAACAGGAGCTTTAACAGATTTGTGACATATGATAACTTACCTAAGCCCCAGACCTATCGAATTGGTCAAAAATGAAAATTTCGAAAGTGCCCCTATTTCTGCTTTAAACTTTAGGTACTATTCCAAAATGTATCACTGAGGTGACAGAAGTTGATTTCGGAGCATGATTTTTGAACAGGAGCTTTAACAGATTTGTGACATATGATAACTTACCTAAGCCCCAGACCTATCGAATTGGTCAAAAATGAAAATTTCGAAAGTGCCTCTATTTCTGCTTCAAACTTTAGGTACTATTCCAAAATGTATCACTGAGGTGACAGAAGTTGATTTCGGAACATAATTTTTGAACAGGAGCTTTAACGGTTTTGTGACATATGATAACTTACCTAAGCCCCGTACCTATCGAATTGATCGAAAATGAAAATTTCAAATGTGCCCCTATTTCTGCTTTAAACTTTAGGTACTATTCCAAAATGTATCACTGAGGTGACAGAAGTTGATTTCGGAACATCATTTTTGAACAGGAGCTGTAACGGTTTTGTGACATATGATAACTTACTTAAGCCCCGAACCTATCGAATTGGTCAAAAATGAAAATTTCAAAAGTACCCCTATTTCTGCTTTAAACTTAAGGTACCATTCCAAAATGTATCACTGAGGTGACATAAGTTGATTTCGGAGCATGATTTTTGAACAGGTCCTTTAACGGTTTTGTGACATATGATAACTTACCTAAGCCCCGAACCTATCGAATTGGTGAAAAATGAAAATTTCAAAAGTGCCCCTTTTTCTGCTTTAAACTTTAGGTACTATTCCAAAATGTATCACTGAGGTGACAGAAGTTGATTTCGGAACATAATTTTTGAACAGGAGCTTTAACGGTTTTGTGACATATGATAACTTACCTAAGCCCTGGACCTATCGAATTGGTCAAAAATGAAAATTTCAAAAGTGCCCCTATTTCTGCTTTAAACTTTAGGTACTATTCCAAAATGTATCACTGAGGTGACAGAAGTTGATTTCGGAACATAATTTTTGAACAGGAGCTTTAACGGTTTTGTGACATATGATAACTTACCTAAGCCCCGAACCTATCGAATTGGTCAAAAATAAAAATTTCAAAAGTGCCCCTATTTCTGCTTTAAACTTTAGGTACTATTCCAAAATGTATCACTGAGGTGACAGAAGTTGATTTCGGAGCATGATTTTTGAACAGGAGCTTTAACGGTTTTGTGACATATGATAACTTACCTAAGCCCCGGACCTATCGAATTGATCAAAAATGAAAATTTCAAAAGTGCCCCTATTTCTGCTTTAAACTTTAGGTACTATTCCAAAATGTATCACTGAGGTGACAGAAGTTGATTTCGGAACATAATTTTTGAACAGGAGCTTTAACGGTTTTGTGACATATGATAACTTACCTAAGCCCCGGACCTATCGAATTGATCAAAAATGAAAATTTAAAAAGTGCCCCTATTTCTGCTTTAAACTTAAGGTACCATTCCAAAATGTATCACTGAGGTGACAGAAGTTGATTTCTGAGCATGATTTTTGAACAGGCACTTTAACGGTTTTGTGACATATGATAACTTACCTAAGCCCCGGACCTATCGAATTGATCAAAAATGAAAATTTCAAAAGTGCCCCTATTTCTGCTTTAAACTTTAGGTACTATTCCAAAATGTTTCACTGAGGTGACAGAAGTTGATTTCGGAGCATGATTTTTGAACAGGAGCTTTAACAGATTTGTGACATATGATAACTTACCTAAGCCCCAGACCTATCGAATTGGTCAAAAATGAAAATTTCGAAAGTGCCCCTATTTCTGCTTTAAACTTTAGGTACTATTCCAAAATGTATCACTGAGGTGACAGAAGTTGATTTCGGAGCATGATTTTTGAACAGGAGCTTTAACAGATTTGTGACATATGATAACTTACCTAAGCCCCAGACCTATCGAATTGGTCAAAAATGAAAATTTCGAAAGTGCCCCTATTTCTGCTTTAAACTTTAGGTACTATTCCAAAATGTATCACTGAGGTGACAGAAGTTGATTTCGGAACATAATTTTTGAACAGGAGCTTTAACGGTTTTGTGACATATGATAACTTACCTAAGCCCCGGACCTATCGAATTGATCGAAAATGAAAATTTCAAAAGTGCCCCTATTTCTGCTTTAAACTTTAGGTACTATTCCAAAATGTATCACTGAGGTGACAGAAGTTGATTTCGGAACATAATTTTTGAACAGGAGCTTTAACGGTTTTGTGACATATGATAACTTACCTAAGCCCCGGACCTATCGAATTGATCAAAAATGAAAATTTCAAAAGTGAACCTATTTTTGCTTTAAACTTTAGGTACTATACCAAAATGTATCACTGAGGTGACAGAAGTTGATTTCGGAACATCATTTTTGAACAGGAGCTTTAACGGTTTTGTGACATATGATAACTTAACTAAGCCCCGGACCTATCGAATTGGTCAAAAATGAAAATTTCAAAAGTGCCCCTATTTCTGCTTTAAACTTTAGGTACTATTCCAAAATGTATCACTGAGGTGACAGAAGTTGATTTCGGAACATCATTTTTAAACAGGAGCTTTAACGGTTTTGTAACATATGATAACTTACCTAAGCCCCAAACCTATCGACTTGTCAAAAATGAAAATTTCAAAAGTACCCCTATTTCTGCTTTAAACTTAAGGTACTATTCCAAAATGTATCACTGAGGTGACAGAAGTTGATTTCGGAACATAATTTTTGAACAGGAGCTTTAACGGTTTTGTGACATATGATAACTTACCTAAGCCCCGGACCTATCGAATTGATCGAAAATGAAAATTTCAAAAGTGCCCCTATTTCTGCTTTAAACTTTAGGTACTATTCCAAAATGTATCACTGAGGTGACAGAAGTTGATTTCGGAACATAATTTTTGAACAGGAGCTTTAACGGTTTTGTGACATATGATAACTTACCTAAGCCCCGGACCTATCGAATTGTTCAAAAATGAAAATTTCAAAAGTGCCCCTATTTCTGCTTTAAACTTTAGGTACTATTCCAAAATGTTTTACTGAGGTGACAGAAGTTGATTTCGGAGCATGATTTTTGAACAGGAGCTTTAACAGATTTGTGACATATGATAACTTACCTAAGCCCCAGACCTATCGAATTGGTCAAAAATGAAAATTTCGAAAGTGCCCCTATTTCTGCTTTAAACTTTAGGTACTATTCCAAAATGTATCACTGAGGTGACAGAAGTTGATTTCGGAGCATGATTTTTGAACAGGAGCTTTAACAGATTTGTGACATATGATAACTTACCTAAGCCCCAGACCTATCGAATTGGTCAAAAATGAAAATTTCGAAAGTGCCCCTATTTCTGCTTTAAACTTTAGGTACTATTCCAAAATGTATCACTGAGGTGACAGAAGTTGATTTCGGAACATAATTTTTGAACAGGAGCTTTAACGGTTTTGTGACATATGATAACTTACCTAAGCCCCGGACCTATCGAATTGATCGAAAATGAAAATTTCAAAAGTGCCCCTATTTCTGCTTTAAACTTTAGGTACTATTCCAAAATGTATCACTGAGGTGACAGAAGTTGATTTCGGAACATAATTTTTGAACAGGAGCTTTAACGGTTTTGTGACATATGATAACTTACCTAAGCCCCGGACCTATCGAATTGATCAAAAATGAAAATTTCAAAAGTGAACCTATTTTTGCTTTAAACTTTAGGTACTATACCAAAATGTATCACTGAGGTGACAGAAGTTGATTTCGGAACATCATTTTTGAACAGGAGCTTTAACGGTTTTGTGACATATGATAACTTAACTAAGCCCCGGACCTATCGAATTGGTCAAAAATGAAAATTTCAAAAGTGCCCCTATTTCTGCTTTAAACTTTAGGTACTATTCCAAAATGTATCACTGAGGTGACAGAAGTTGATTTCGGAACATCATTTTTAAACAGGAGCTTTAACGGTTTTGTAACATATGATAACTTACCTAAGCCCCAAACCTATCGACTTGTCAAAAATGAAAATTTCAAAAGTACCCCTATTTCTGCTTTAAACTTAAGGTACTATTCCAAAATGTATCACTGAGGTGACAGAAGTTGATTTCGGAACATAATTTTTGAACAGGAGCTTTAACGGTTTTGTGACATATGATAACTTACCTAAGCCCCGGACCTATCGAATTGATCGAAAATGAAAATTTCAAAAGTGCCCCTATTTCTGCTTTAAACTTTAGGTACTATTCCAAAATGTATCACTGAGGTGACAGAAGTTGATTTCGGAACATAATTTTTGAACAGGAGCTTTAACGGTTTTGTGACATATGATAACTTACCTAAGCCCCGGACCTATCGAATTGTTCAAAAATGAAAATTTCAAAAGTGCCCCTATTTCTGCTTTAAACTTTAGGTACTATTCCAAAATGTTTTACTGAGGTGACAGAAGTTGATTTCGGAGCATGATTTTTGAACAGGAGCTTTAACAGATTTGTGACATATGATAACTTACCTAAGCCCCAGACCTATCGAATTGGTCAAAAATGAAAATTTCGAAAGTGCCCCTATTTCTGCTTTAAACTTTAGGTACTATTCCAAAATGTATCACTGAGGTGACAGAAGTTGATTTCGGAGCATGATTTTTGAACAGGAGCTTTAACAGATTTGTGACATATGATAACTTACCTAAGCCCCAGACCTATCGAATTGGTCAAAAATGAAAATTTCGAAAGTGCCCCTATTTCTGCTTTAAACTTTAGGTACTATTCCAAAATGTATCACTGAGGTGACAGAAGTTGATTTCGGAACATAATTTTTGAACAGGAGCTTTAACGGTTTTGTGACATATGATAACTTACCTAAGCCCCGGACCTATCGAATTGATCGAAAATGAAAATTTCAAAAGTGCCCCTATTTCTGCTTTAAACTTTAGGTACTATTCCAAAATGTATCACTGAGGTGACAGAAGTTGATTTCGGAACATAATTTTTGAACAGGAGCTTTAACGGTTTTGTGACATATGATAACTTACCTAAGCCCCGGACCTATCGAATTGATCAAAAATGAAAATTTCAAAAGTGAACCTATTTTTGCTTTAAACTTTAGGTACTATACCAAAATGTATCACTGAGGTGACAGAAGTTGATTTCGGAACATCATTTTTGAACAGGAGCTTTAACGGTTTTGTGACATATGATAACTTAACTAAGCCCCGGACCTATCGAATTGGTCAAAAATGAAAATTTCAAAAGTGCCCCTATTTCTGCTTTAAACTTTAGGTACTATTCCAAAATGTATCACTGAGGTGACAGAAGTTGATTTCGGAACATCATTTTTAAACAGGAGCTTTAACGGTTTTGTAACATATGATAACTTACCTAAGCCCCAAACCTATCGACTTGTCAAAAATGAAAATTTCAAAAGTACCCCTATTTCTGCTTTAAACTTAAGGTACTATTCCAAAATGTATCACTGAGGTGACAGAAGTTGATTTCGGAACATAATTTTTGAACAGGAGCTTTAACGGTTTTGTGACATATGATAACTTACCTAAGCCCCGGACCTATCGAATTGATCGAAAATGAAAATTTCAAAAGTGCCCCTATTTCTGCTTTAAACTTTAGGTACTATTCCAAAATGTATCACTGAGGTGACAGAAGTTGATTTCGGAACATAATTTTTGAACAGGAGCTTTAACGGTTTTGTGACATATGATAACTTACCTAAGCCCCGGACCTATCGAATTGTTCAAAAATGAAAATTTCAAAAGTGCCCCTATTTCTGCTTTAAACTTTAGGTACTATTCCAAAATGTTTTACTGAGGTGACAGAAGTTGATTTCGGAGCATGATTTTTGAACAGGAGCTTTAACAGATTTGTGACATATGATAACTTACCTAAGCCCCAGACCTATCGAATTGGTCAAAAATGAAAATTTCGAAAGTGCCCCTATTTCTGCTTTAAACTTTAGGTACTATTCCAAAATGTATCACTGAGGTGACAGAAGTTGATTTCGGAGCATGATTTTTGAACAGGAGCTTTAACAGATTTGTGACATATGATAACTTACCTAAGCCCCAGACCTATCGAATTGGTCAAAAATGAAAATTTCGAAAGTGCCTCTATTTCTGCTTCAAACTTTAGGTACTATTCCAAAATGTATCACTGAGGTGACAGAAGTTGATTTCGGAACATAATTTTTGAACAGGAGCTTTAACGGTTTTGTGACATATGATAACTTACCTAAGCCCCGTACCTATCGAATTGATCGAAAATGAAAATTTCAAATGTGCCCCTATTTCTGCTTTAAACTTTAGGTACTATTCCAAAATGTATCACTGAGGTGACAGAAGTTGATTTCGGAACATCATTTTTGAACAGGAGCTTTAATGGTTTTGTGACATATGATAACTTACCTAAGCCCCGGACCTATCAAATTGTTCAAAAATGAAAATTTCAAAAGTGCCCCTATTTCTGCTTTAAACTTTAGGTACTATTCCAAAATGTATCACTGAGGTGACAGAAGTTGATTTCGGAACATCATTTTTGAACAGGAGCTGTAACGGTTTTGTGACATATGATAACTTACCTAAGCCCCGAACCTATCGAATTGGTCAAAAATGAAAATTTCAAAAGTACCCCTATTTCTGCTTTAAACTTAAGGTACCATTCCAAAATGTATCACTGAGGTGACATAAGTTGATTTCGGAGCATGATTTTTGAACAGGTCCTTTAACGGTTTTGTGACATATAATAACTTACTCAAGCCCCGGACCTATCGAATTGATCAAAAATGAAAATTTCAAAAGTGCCCCTTTTTCTGCTTTAAACTTTAGGTACTATTCCAAAATGTATCACTGAGGTGACAGAAGTTGATTTCGGAACATAATTTTTGAACAGGAGCTTTAACGGTTTTGTGACATATGATAACTTACCTAAGCCCCGAACCTATCGAATTGGTCAAAAATAAAAATTTCAAAAGTGCCCCTATTTCTGCTTTAAACTTTAGGTACTATTCCAAAATGTATCACTGAGGTGACAGAAGTTGATTTCGGAGCATGATTTTTGAACAGGAGCTTTAACGGTTTTGTGACATATGATAACTTACCTAAGCCCCGAACCTATCGAATTGGTGAAAAATGAAAATTTCAAAAGTGCCCCTTTTTCTGCTTTAAACTTTAGGTACTATTCCAAAATGTATCACTGAGGTGACAGAAGTTGATTTCGGAACATCATTTTTGAACAGGAGCTTTAACGGTTTTGTGACATATGATAACTTACCTAAGCCCTGGACCTATCGAATTGGTCAAAAATGAAAATTTCAAAAGTGCCCCTATTTCTGCTTTAAACTTTAGGTACTATTCCAAAATGTATCACTGAGGTGACAGAAGTTGATTTCGGAACATAATTTTTGAACAGGAGCTTTAACGGTTTTGTGACATATGATTACTTACCTAAGCCCCGAACCTATCGAATTGGTCAAAAATAAAAATTTCAAAAGTGCCCCTATTTCTGCTTTAAACTTTAGGTACTATTCCAAAATGTATCACTGAGGTGACAGAAGTTGATTTCGGAGCATGATTTTTGAACAGGAGCTTTAACGGTTTTGTGACATATGATAACTTACCTAAGCCCCGGACCTATCGAATTGATCAAAAATGAAAATTTCAAAAGTGCCCCTATTTCTGCTTTAAACTTTAGGTACTATTCCAAAATGTATCACTGAGGTGACAGAAGTTGATTTCGGAACATAATTTTTGAACAGGAGCTTTAACGGTTTTGTGACATATGATAACTTACCTAAGCCCCGGACCTATCGAATTGATCAAAAATGAAAATTTAAAAAGTGCCCCTATTTCTGCTTTAAACTTAAGGTACCATTCCAAAATGTATCACTGAGGTGACAGAAGTTGATTTCTGAGCATGATTTTTGAACAGGCACTTTAACGGTTTTGTGACATATGATAACTTACCTAAGCCCCGGACCTATCGAATTGATCAAAAATGAAAATTTCAAAAGAGAACCTATTTTTGCTTTAAACTTTAGGTACTATTCCAAAATGTATCACTGAGGTGACAGAAGTTGATTTCGGAACATCATTTTAGAAAAGGAGCTTTAACGGTTTTGTGACATATGATAACTTAACTAAGCCCCGGACCTATCGAATTGGTCAAAAATGAAAATTTCAAAAGTGCCCCTATTTCTGCTTTAAACTTTAGGTACTATTCTAAAATGTATCACTGAGGTGACAGAAGTTGATTTCGGAGCATGATTTTTGAACAGGAGCTTTAACGGTTTTGTGACATATGATAACTTACCTAAGCCCCGGACCTATCGAATTGGTGAAAAATGAAAATTTCAAAAGTGCCCCTATTTCTGCTTTAAACTTTAGGTACTATTCCAAAATGTATCACTGAGGTGACAGAAGTTGATTTCGGAACATAATTTTTGAACAGGAGCTTTAATGGTTTTGTGACATATGATAACTTACCTAAGCCCTGGACCTATCGAATTGGTCAAAAATGAAAATGTCAAAAGTGCCCCTATTTCTGCTTTAAACTTTAGGTACTATTCAAAAATGTATCACTGAGGTGACAGAAGTTGATTTCGGAACATCATTTTTGAACAGGAGCTTTAACGGTTTTGTGACATATGATAACTTACCTAAGCCCCGAACCTATCGAATTGGTCAAAAATGAAAATTTCAAAAGTGCCCCTATTTCTGCTTTCAACTTTAGGTACTATTCCAAAATGTATCACTGAGGTGACAGAAGTTGATTTCGGAGCATGATTTTTGAACAGGAGCTTTAACGGTTTTGTGACATATGATAACTTACCTAAGCCCCGGACCTATCGAATTGATCAAAAATGAAAATTTCAAAAGTGCCCCTATTTCTGCTTTAAACTTTAGGTACTATTCCAAAATGTATCACTGAGGTGACAGAAGTTGATTTCGGAACATAATTTTTGAACAGGAGCTTTAACGGTTTTGTGACATATGATAACTTACCTAAGCCCCGGACCTATCGAATTGATCAAAAATGAAAATTTAAAAAGTGCCCCTATTTCTGCTTTAAACTTAAGGTACCATTCCAAAATGTATCACTGAGGTGACAGAAGTTGATTTCGGAGCATGATTTTTGAACAGGAGCTTTAACAGATTTGTGACATATGATAACTTACCTAAGCCCCAGACCTATCGAATTGGTCAAAACTGAAAATTTCGAAAGTGCCCCTATTTCTGCTTTAAACTTTAGGTACTATTCCAAAATGTATCACTGAGGTGACAGAAGTTGATTTCGGAGCATGATTTTTGAACAGGAGCTTTAACAGATTTGTGACATATGATAACTTACCTAAGCCCCAGACCTATCGATTTGGTCAAAAATGAAAATTTCGAAAGTGCCCCTATTTCTGCTTTAAACTTTAGGTACTATTCCAAAATGTATCACTGAGGTGACAGAAGTTGATTTCGGAACATAATTTTTGAACAGGAGCTTTAACGGTTTTGTGACATATGATAACTTACCTAAGCCCCGGACCTATCGAATTGATCAAAAATGAAAATTTCAAAAGTGAACCTATTTTTGCTTTAAACTTTAGGTACTATTCCAAAATGTATCACTGAGGTGACAGAAGTTGATTTCGGAACATAATTTTTGAACAGGAGCTTTAACGGTTTTGTGACATATGATAACTTACCTAAGCCCCGGACCTATCGAATTGTTCAAAAATGAAAATTTCAAAAGTGCCCCTATTTCTGCTTTAAACTTTAGGTACTATTCCAAAATGTTTCACTGAGGTGACAGAAGTTGATTTCGGAGCATGATTTTTGAACAGGAGCTTTAACAGATTTGTGACATATGATAACTTACCTAAGCCCCAGACCTATCGAATTGGTCAAAAATGAAAATTTCGAAAGTGCCCCTATTTCTGCTTTAAACTTTAGGTACTATTCCAAAATGTATCACTGAGGTGACAGAAGTTGATTTCGGAGCATGATTTTTGAACAGGAGCTTTAACAGATTTGTGACATATGATAAACTTACCTAAGCCCCAGACCTATCGAATTGGTCAAAAATGAAAATTTCGAAAAAGTGCCTCTATTTCTGCTTCAAACTTTAGGTACTATTCCAAAATGTATCACTGAGGTGACAGAAGTTGATTTCGGAACATAATTTTTGAACAGGAGCTTTAACGGTTTTGTGACATATGATAACTTACCTAAGCCCCGAACCTATCGAATTGGTGAAAAATGAAAATTTCAAAAGTGCCCCTTTTTCTGCTTTAAACTTTAGGTACTATTCCAAAATGTATCACTGAGGTGACAGAAGTTGATTTCGGAACATAATTTTTGAACAGGAGCTTTAACGGTTTTGTGACATATGATAACTTACCTAAGCCCTGGACCTATCGAATTGGTCAAAAATGAAAATTTCAAAAGTGCCCCTATTTCTGCTTTAAACTTTAGGTACTATTCCAAAATGTATCACTGAGGTGACAGAAGTTGATTTCGGAACATAATTTTTGAACAGGAGCTTTAACGGTTTTGTGACATATGATAACTTACCTAAGCCCCGAACCTATCGAATTGGTCAAAAATAAAAATTTCAAAAGTGCCCCTATTTCTGCTTTAAACTTTAGGTACTATTCCAAAATGTATCACTGAGGTGACAAGTTGATTTCGGAGCATGATTTTTGAACAGGAGCTTTAACGGTTTTGTGACATATGATAACTTACCTAAGCCCCGGACCTATCGAATTGATCAAAAATGAAAATTTCAAAAGTGCCCCTATTTCTGCTTTAAACTTTAGGTACTATTCCAAAATGTATCACTGAGGTGACAGAAGTTGATTTCGGAACATAATTTTTGAACAGGAGCTTTAACGGTTTTGTGACATATGATAACTTACCTAAGCCCCGGACCTATCGAATTGATCAAAAATGAAAATTTAAAAAGTGCCCCTATTTCTGCTTTAAACTTAAGGTACCATTCCAAAATGTATCACTGAGGTGACAGAAGTTGATTTCTGAGCATGATTTTTGAACTGGCACTTTAACGGTTTTGTGACATATGATAACTTACCTAAGCCCCGGACCTATCGAATTGATCAAAAATTAAAATTTCAAAAGTGCCCCTATTTCTGCTTTAAACTTTAGGTACTATTCCAAAATGTTTCACTGAGGTGACAGAAGTTGATTTCGGAGCATGATTTTTGAACAGGAGCTTTAACAGATTTGTGACATATGATAACTTACCTAAGCCCCAGACCTATCGAATTGGTCAAAAATGAAAATTTCGAAAGTGCCCCTATTTCTGCTTTAAACTTTAGGTACTATTCCAAAATGTATCACTGAGGTGACAGAAGTTGATTTCGGAGCATGATTTTTGAACAGGAGCTTTAACAGATTTGTGACATATGATAACTTACCTAAGCCCCAGACCTATCGAATTGATCGAAAATGAAAATTTCGAAAGTGCCCCTATTTCTGCTTTAAACTTTAGGTACTATTCCAAAATGTATCACTGAGGTGACAGAAGTTGATTTCGGAACATAATTTTTGAACAGGAGCTTTAACGGTTTTGTGACATATGATAACTTACCTAAGCCCCGGACCTATCGAATTGATCAAAAATGAAAATTTCAAAAGTGAACCTATTTTTGCTTTAAACTTTAGGTACTATTCCAAAATGTATCACTGAGGTGACAGAAGTTGATTTCGGAACATCATTTTTGAACAGGAGCTTTAACGGTTTTGTGACATATGATAACTTAACTAAGCCCCGGACCTATCGAATTGGTCAAAAATGAAAATTTCAAAAGTGCCCCTATTTCTGCTTTAAACTTTAGGTACTATTCCAAAATGTATCACTGAGGTGACAGAAGTTGATTTCGGAACATCATTTTTAAACAGGAGCTTTAACGGTTTTGTAACATATGATAACTTACCTAAGCCCCAAACCTATCGACTTGGTCAAAAATGAAAATTTCAAAAGTACCCCTATTTCTGCTTTAAACTTTAGGTACTATTCCAAAATGTATCACTGAGGTGACAGAAGTTGATTTCGGAACATAATTTTTGAACAGGAGCTTTAACGGTTTTGTGACATATGATAACTTACCTAAGCCCCGGACCTATCGAATTGTTCAAAAATGAAAATTTCAAAAGTGCCCCTATTTCTGCTTTAAACTTTAGGTACTATTCCAAAATGTTTTACTGAGGTGACAGAAGTTGATTTCGGAGCATGATTTTTGAACAGGAGCTTTAACAGATTTGTGACATATGATAACTTACCTAAGCCCCAGACCTATCGAATTGGTCAAAAATGAAAATTTCGAAAGTGCCCCTATTTCTGCTTTAAACTTTAGGTACTATTCCAAAATGTATCACTGAGGTGACAGAAGTTGATTTCGGAACATCATTTTTAAACAGGAGCTTTAACGGTTTTGTAACATATGATAACTTACCTAAGCCCCAAACCTATCGACTTGGTCAAAAATGAAAATTTCAAAAGTACCCCTATTTCTGCTTTAAACTTTAGGTACTATTCCAAAATGTATCACTGAGGTGACAGAAGTTGATTTCGGAACATAATTTTTGAACAGGAGCTTTAACGGTTTTGTGACATATGATAACTTACCTAAGCCCCGGACCTATCGAATTGTTCAAAAATGAAAATTTCAAAAGTGCCCCTATTTCTGCTTTAAACTTTAGGTACTATTCCAAAATGTTTTACTGAGGTGACAGAAGTTGATTTCGGAGCATGATTTTTGAACAGGAGCTTTAACAGATTTGTGACATATGATAACTTACCTAAGCCCCGGACCTATCGAATTGATCGAAAATGAAAATTTCAAAAGTGCCCCTATTTCTGCTTTAAACTTTAGGTACTATTCCAAAATGTATCACTGAGGTGACAGAAGTTGATTTCGGAACATAATTTTTGAACAGGAGCTTTAACGGTTTTGTGACATATGATAACTTACCTAAGCCCCGGACCTATCGAATTGTTCAAAAATGAAAATTTCAAAAGTGCCCCTATTTCTGCTTTAAACTTTAGGTACTATTCCAAAATGTTTTACTGAGGTGACAGAAGTTGATTTCGGAGCATGATTTTTGAACAGGAGCTTTAACAGATTTGTGACATATGATAACTTACCTAAGCCCCAGACCTATCGAATTGGTCAAAAATGAAAATTTCGAAAGTGCCCCTATTTCTGCTTTAAACTTTAGGTACTATTCCAAAATGTATCACTGAGGTGACAGAAGTTGATTTCGGAACATAATTTTTGAACAGGAGCTTTAACGGTTTTGTGACATATGATAACTTACCTAAGCCCCGGACCTATCGAATTGATCAAAAATGAAAATTTCAAAAGTGAACCTATTTTTGCTTTAAACTTTAGGTACTATTCCAAAATGTATCACTGAGGTGACAGAAGTTGATTTCGGAACATCATTTTTGAACAGGAGCTTTAACGGTTTTGTGACATATGATAACTTAACTAAGCCCCGGACCTATCGAATTGGTCAAAAATGAAAATTTCAAAAGTGCCCCTATTTCTGCTTTAAACTTTAGGTACTATTCCAAAATGTATCACTGAGGTGACAGAAGTTGATTTCGGAACATCATTTTTAAACAGGAGCTTTAACGGTTTTGTAACATATGATAACTTACCTAAGCCCCAAACCTATCGACTTGGTCAAAAATGAAAATTTCAAAAGTACCCCTATTTCTGCTTTAAACTTTAGGTACTATTCCAAAATGTATCACTGAGGTGACAGAAGTTGATTTCGGAACATAATTTTTGAACAGGAGCTTTAACGGTTTTGTGACATATGATAACTTACCTAAGCCCCGGACCTATCGAATTGTTCAAAAATGAAAATTTCAAAAGTGCCCCTATTTCTGCTTTAAACTTTAGGTACTATTCCAAAATGTTTTACTGAGGTGACAGAAGTTGATTTCGGAGCATGATTTTTGAACAGGAGCTTTAACAGATTTGTGACATATGATAACTTACCTAAGCCCCAGACCTATCGAATTGGTCAAAAATGAAAATTTCGAAAGTGCCCCTATTTCTGCTTTAAACTTTAGGTACTATTCCAAAATGTATCACTGAGGTGACAGAAGTTGATTTCGGAACATCATTTTTAAACAGGAGCTTTAACGGTTTTGTAACATATGATAACTTACCTAAGCCCCAAACCTATCGACTTGGTCAAAAATGAAAATTTCAAAAGTACCCCTATTTCTGCTTTAAACTTTAGGTACTATTCCAAAATGTATCACTGAGGTGACAGAAGTTGATTTCGGAACATAATTTTTGAACAGGAGCTTTAACGGTTTTGTGACATATGATAACTTACCTAAGCCCCGGACCTATCGAATTGTTCAAAAATGAAAATTTCAAAAGTGCCCCTATTTCTGCTTTAAACTTTAGGTACTATTCCAAAATGTTTTACTGAGGTGACAGAAGTTGATTTCGGAGCATGATTTTTGAACAGGAGCTTTAACAGATTTGTGACATATGATAACTTACCTAAGCCCCGGACCTATCGAATTGATCGAAAATGAAAATTTCAAAAGTGCCCCTATTTCTGCTTTAAACTTTAGGTACTATTCCAAAATGTATCACTGAGGTGACAGAAGTTGATTTCGGAACATAATTTTTGAACAGGAGCTTTAACGGTTTTGTGACATATGATAACTTACCTAAGCCCCGGACCTATCGAATTGTTCAAAAATGAAAATTTCAAAAGTGCCCCTATTTCTGCTTTAAACTTTAGGTACTATTCCAAAATGTTTTACTGAGGTGACAGAAGTTGATTTCGGAGCATGATTTTTGAACAGGAGCTTTAACAGATTTGTGACATATGATAACTTACCTAAGCCCCAGACCTATCGAATTGGTCAAAAATGAAAATTTCGAAAGTGCCCCTATTTCTGCTTTAAACTTTAGGTACTATTCCAAAATGTATCACTGAGGTGACAGAAGTTGATTTCGGAACATAATTTTTGAACAGGAGCTTTAACGGTTTTGTGACATATGATAACTTACCTAAGCCCCGGACCTATCGAATTGATCAAAAATGAAAATTTCAAAAGTGAACCTATTTTTGCTTTAAACTTTAGGTACTATTCCAAAATGTATCACTGAGGTGACAGAAGTTGATTTCGGAACATCATTTTTGAACAGGAGCTTTAACGGTTTTGTGACATATGATAACTTAACTAAGCCCCGGACCTATCGAATTGGTCAAAAATGAAAATTTCAAAAGTGCCCCTATTTCTGCTTTAAACTTTAGGTACTATTCCAAAATGTATCACTGAGGTGACAGAAGTTGATTTCGGAACATCATTTTTAAACAGGAGCTTTAACGGTTTTGTAACATATGATAACTTACCTAAGCCCCAAACCTATCGACTTGGTCAAAAATGAAAATTTCAAAAGTACCCCTATTTCTGCTTTAAACTTTAGGTACTATTCCAAAATGTATCACTGAGGTGACAGAAGTTGATTTCGGAACATAATTTTTGAACAGGAGCTTTAACGGTTTTGTGACATATGATAACTTACCTAAGCCCCGGACCTATCGAATTGTTCAAAAATGAAAATTTCAAAAGTGCCCCTATTTCTGCTTTAAACTTTAGGTACTATTCCAAAATGTTTTACTGAGGTGACAGAAGTTGATTTCGGAGCATGATTTTTGAACAGGAGCTTTAACAGATTTGTGACATATGATAACTTACCTAAGCCCCAGACCTATCGAATTGGTCAAAAATGAAAATTTCGAAAGTGCCCCTATTTCTGCTTTAAACTTTAGGTACTATTCCAAAATGTATCACTGAGGTGACAGAAGTTGATTTCGGAACATCATTTTTAAACAGGAGCTTTAACGGTTTTGTAACATATGATAACTTACCTAAGCCCCAAACCTATCGACTTGGTCAAAAATGAAAATTTCAAAAGTACCCCTATTTCTGCTTTAAACTTTAGGTACTATTCCAAAATGTATCACTGAGGTGACAGAAGTTGATTTCGGAACATAATTTTTGAACAGGAGCTTTAACGGTTTTGTGACATATGATAACTTACCTAAGCCCCGGACCTATCGAATTGTTCAAAAATGAAAATTTCAAAAGTGCCCCTATTTCTGCTTTAAACTTTAGGTACTATTCCAAAATTTTTTACTGAGGTGACAGAAGTTGATTTCGGAGCATGATTTTTGAACAGGAGCTTTAACAGATTTGTGACATATGATAACTTACCTAAGCCCCGGACCTATCGAATTGATCGAAAATGAAAATTTCAAAAGTGCCCCTATTTCTGCTTTAAACTTTAGGTACTATTCCAAAATGTATCACTGAGGTGACAGAAGTTGATTTCGGAACATAATTTTTGAACAGGAGCTTTAACGGTTTTGTGACATATGATAACTTACCTAAGCCCCGGACCTATCGAATTGTTCAAAAATGAAAATTTCAAAAGTGCCCCTATTTCTGCTTTAAACTTTAGGTACTATTCCAAAATGTTTTACTGAGGTGACAGAAGTTGATTTCGGAGCATGATTTTTGAACAGGAGCTTTAACAGATTTGTGACATATGATAACTTACCTAAGCCCCAGACCTATCGAATTGGTCAAAAATGAAAATTTCGAAAGTGCCCCTATTTCTGCTTTAAACTTTAGGTACTATTCCAAAATGTATCACTGAGGTGACAGAAGTTGATTTCGGAGCATGATTTTTGAACAGGAGCTTTAACAGATTTGTGACATATGATAACTTACCTAAGCCCCAGACCTATCGAATTGGTCAAAAATGAAAATTTCGAAAGTGCCTCTATTTCTGCTTCAAACTTTAGGTACTATTCCAAAATGTATCACTGAGGTGACAGAAGTTGATTTCGGAACATAATTTTTGAACAGGAGCTTTAACGGTTTTGTGACATATGATAACTTACCTAAGCCCCGTACCTATCGAATTGTTTGAAAATGAAAATTTCAAATGTGCCCCTATTTCTGCTTTAAACTTTAGGTACTATTCCAAAATGTATCACTGAGGTGACAGAAGTTGATTTCGGAACATCATTTTTGAACAGGAGCTTTAATGGTTTTGTGACATATGATAACTTACCTAAGCCCCGGACCTATCAAATTGTTCAAAAATGAAAATTTCAAAAGTGCCCCTATTTCTGCTTTAAACTTTAGGTACTATTCCAAAATGTATCACTGAGGTGACAGAAGTTGATTTCGGAACATCATTTTTGAACAGGAGCTGTAACGGTTTTGTGACATATGATAACTTACCTAAGCCCCGAACCTATCGAATTGGTCAAAAATGAAAATTTCAAAAGTACCCCTATTTCTGCTTTAAACTTAAGGTACCATTCCAAAATGTATCACTGAGGTGACATAAGTTGATTTCGGAGCATGATTTTTGAACAGGTCCTTTAACGGTTTTGTGACATATAATAACTTACTTAAGCCCCGGACCTATCGAATTGATCAAAAATGAAAATTTCAAAAGTGCCCCTTTTTCTGCTTTAAACTTTAGGTACTATTCCAAAATGTATCACTGAGGTGACAGAAGTTGATTTCGGAACATAATTTTTGAACAGGAGCTTTAACGGTTTTGTGACATATGATAACTTACCTAAGCCCTGGACCTATCGAATTGGTCAAAAATGAAAATTTCAAAAGTGCCCCTATTTCTGCTTTAAACTTTAGTTACTATTCCAAAATGTATCACTGAGGTGACAGAAGTTGATTTCGGAACATAATTTTTGAACAGGAGCTTTAACGGTTTTGTGACATATGATAACTTACCTAAGCCCCGAACCTATCGAATTGGTCAAAAATAAAAATTTCAAAAGTGCCCCTATTTCTGCTTTAAACTTTAGGTACTATTCCAAAATGTATCACTGAGGTGACAGAAGTTGATTTCGGAGCATGATTTTTGAACAGGAGCTTTAACGGTTTTGTGACATATGATAACTTACCTAAGCCCCGGACCTATCGAATTGATCAAAAATGAAAATTTCAAAAGTGCCCCTATTTCTGCTTTAAACTTTAGGTACTATTCCAAAATGTTTCACTGAGGTGACAGAAGTTGATTTCGGAGCATGATTTTTGAACAGGAGCTTTAACAGATTTGTGACATATGATAACTTACCTAAGCCCCAGACCTATCGAATTGGTCAAAAATGAAAATTTCGAAAGTGCCCCTATTTCTGCTTTAAACTTTAGGTACTATTCCAAAATGTATCACTGAGGTGACAGAAGTTGATTTCGGAGCATGATTTTTGAACAGGAGCTTTAACAGATTTGTGACATATGATAACTTACCTAAGCCCCAGACCTATCGAATTGGTCAAAAATGAAAATTTCGAAAGTGCCCCTATTTCTGCTTTAAACTTTAGGTACTATTCCAAAATGTATCACTGAGGTGACAGAAGTTGATTTCGGAACATAATTTTTGAACAGGAGCTTTAACGGTTTTGTGACATATGATAACTTACCTAAGCCCCGGACCTATCGAATTGATCGAAAATGAAAATTTCAAAAGTGCCCCTATTTCTGCTTTAAACTTTAGGTACTATTCCAAAATGTATCACTGAGGTGACAGAAGTTGATTTCGGAACATAATTTTTGAACAGGAGCTTTAACGGTTTTGTGACATATGATAACTTACCTAAGCCCCGGACCTATCGAATTGATCAAAAATGAAAATTTCAAAAGTGAACCTATTTTTGCTTTAAACTTTAGGTACTATTCCAAAATGTATCACTGAGGTGACAGAAGTTGATTTCGGAACATCATTTTTGAACAGGAGCTTTAACGGTTTTGTGACATATGATAACTTAACTAAGCCCCGGACCTATCGAATTGGTCAAAAATGAAAATTTCAAAAGTGCCCCTATTTCTGCTTTAAACTTTAGGTACTATTCCAAAATGTATCACTGAGGTGACAGAAGTTGATTTCGGAACATCATTTTTAAACAGGAGCTTTAACGGTTTTGTAACATATGATAACTTACCTAAGCCCCAAACCTATCGAATTGGTCAAAAATGAAAATTTCAAAAGTGCCCCTTTTTCTGCTTTAAACTTTAGGTACTATTCCAAAATGTATCACTGAGGTGACAGAAGTTGATTTCGGAACATAATTTTTGAACAGGAGCTTTAACGGTTTTGTGACATATGATAACTTACCTAAGCCCTGGACCTATCGAATTGGTCAAAAATGAAAATTTCAAAAGTGCCCCTATTTCTGCTTTAAACTTTAGTTACTATTCCAAAATGTATCACTGAGGTGACAGAAGTTGATTTCGGAACATAATTTTTGAACAGGAGCTTTAACGGTTTTGTGACATATGATAACTTACCTAAGCCCCGGACCTATCGAATTGATCAAAAATGAAAATTTCAAAAGTGCCCCTATTTCTGCTTTAAACTTTAGGTACTATTCCAAAATGTATCACTGAGGTGACAGAAGTTGATTTCGGAACATAATTTTTGAACAGGAGCTTTAACGGTTTTGTGACATATGATAACTTACCTAAGCCCCGGACCTATCGAATTGATCAAAAATGAAAATTTAAAAAGTGCCCCTATTTCTGCTTTAAACTTAAGGTACCATTCCAAAATGTATCACTGAGGTGACAGAAGTTGATTTCTGAGCATGATTTTTGAACAGGCACTTTAACGGTTTTGTGACATATGATAACTTACCTAAGCCCCGGACCTATCGAATTGATCAAAAATGAAAATTTCAAAAGTGCCCCTATTTCTGCTTTAAACTTTAGGTACTATTCCAAAATGTTTCACTGAGGTGACAGAAGTTGATTTCGGAGCATGATTTTTGAACAGGAGCTTTAACAGATTTGTGACATATGATAACTTACCTAAGCCCCAGACCTATCGAATTGGTCAAAAATGAAAATTTCGAAAGTGCCCCTATTTCTGCTTTAAACTTTAGGTACTATTCCAAAATGTATCACTGAGGTGACAGAAGTTGATTTCGGAACATAATTTTTGAACAGGAGCTTTAACGGTTTTGTGACATATGATAACTTACCTAAGCCCCGGACCTATCGAATTGATCGAAAATGAAAATTTCAAAAGTGCCCCTATTTCTGCTTTAAACTTTAGGTACTATTCCAAAATGTATCACTGAGGTGACAGAAGTTGATTTCGGAACATAATTTTTGAACAGGAGCTTTAACGGTTTTGTGACATATGATAACTTACCTAAGCCCCGGACCTATCGAATTGATCAAAAATGAAAATTTCAAAAGTGAACCTATTTTTGCTTTAAACTTTAGGTACTATTCCAAAATGTATCACTGAGGTGACAGAAGTTGATTTCGGAACATCATTTTTGAACAGGAGCTTTAACGGTTTTGTGACATATGATAACTTAACTAAGCCCCGGACCTATCGAATTGGTCAAAAATGAAAATTTCAAAAGTGCCCCTATTTCTGCTTTAAACTTTAGGTACTATTCCAAAATGTATCACTGAGGTGACAGAAGTTGATTTCGGAACATCATTTTTAAACAGGAGCTTTAACGGTTTTGTAACATATGATAACTTACCTAAGCCCCAAACCTATCGAATTGGTCAAAAATGAAAATTTCAAAAGTGCCCCTTTTTCTGCTTTAAACTTTAGGTACTATTCCAAAATGTATCACTGAGGTGACAGAAGTTGATTTCGGAACATAATTTTTGAACAGGAGCTTTAACGGTTTTGTGACATATGATAACTTACCTAAGCCCTGGACCTATCGAATTGGTCAAAAATGAAAATTTCAAAAGTGCCCCTATTTCTGCTTTAAACTTTAGTTACTATTCCAAAATGTATCACTGAGGTGACAGAAGTTGATTTCGGAACATAATTTTTGAACAGGAGCTTTAACGGTTTTGTGACATATGATAACTTACCTAAGCCCCGGACCTATCGAATTGATCAAAAATGAAAATTTCAAAAGTGCCCCTATTTCTGCTTTAAACTTTAGGTACTATTCCAAAATGTATCACTGAGGTGACAGAAGTTGATTTCGGAACATAATTTTTGAACAGGAGCTTTAACGGTTTTGTGACATATGATAACTTACCTAAGCCCCGGACCTATCGAATTGATCAAAAATGAAAATTTAAAAAGTGCCCCTATTTCTGCTTTAAACTTAAGGTACCATTCCAAAATGTATCACTGAGGTGACAGAAGTTGATTTCTGAGCATGATTTTTGAACAGGCACTTTAACGGTTTTGTGACATATGATAACTTACCTAAGCCCCGGACCTATCGAATTGATCAAAAATGAAAATTTCAAAAGTGCCCCTATTTCTGCTTTAAACTTTAGGTACTATTCCAAAATGTTTCACTGAGGTGACAGAAGTTGATTTCGGAGCATGATTTTTGAACAGGAGCTTTAACAGATTTGTGACATATGATAACTTACCTAAGCCCCAGACCTATCGAATTGGTCAAAAATGAAAATTTCGAAAGTGCCCCTATTTCTGCTTTAAACTTTAGGTACTATTCCAAAATGTATCACTGAGGTGACAGAAGTTGATTTCGGAGCATGATTTTTGAACAGGAGCTTTAACAGATTTGTGACATATGATAACTTACCTAAGCCCCAGACCTATCGAATTGGTCAAAAATGAAAATTTCGAAAGTGCCCCTATTTCTGCTTTAAACTTTAGGTACTATTCCAAAATGTATCACTGAGGTGACAGAAGTTGATTTCGGAACATAATTTTTGAACAGGAGCTTTAACGGTTTTGTGACATATGATAACTTACCTAAGCCCAGGACCTATCGAATTGATCGAAAATGAAAATTTCAAAAGTGCCCCTATTTCTGCTTTAAACTTTAGGTACTATTCCAAAATGTATCACTGAGGTGACAGAAGTTGATTTCGGAACATAATTTTTGAACAGGAGCTTTAACGGTTTTGTGACATATGATAACTTACCTAAGCCCCGGACCTATCGAATTGATCAAAAATGAAAATTTCAAAAGTGAACCTATTTTTGCTTTAAACTTTAGGTACTATTCCAAAATGTATCACTGAGGTGACAGAAGTTGATTTCGGAACATCATTTTTGAACAGGAGCTTTAACGGTTTTGTGACATATGATAACTTAACTAAGCCCCGGACCTATCGAATTGGTCAAAAATGAAAATTTCAAAAGTGCCCCTATTTCTGCTTTAAACTTTAGGTACTATTCCAAAATGTATCACTGAGGTGACAGAAGTTGATTTCGGAACATCATTTTTAAACAGGAGCTTTAACGGTTTTGTAACATATGATAACTTACCTAAGCCCCAAACCTATCGAATTGGTCAAAAATGAAAATTTCAAAAGTACCCCTATTTCTGCTTTAAACTTAAGGTACTATTCCAAAATGTATCACTGAGGTGACAGAAGTTGATTTCGGAACATAATTTTTGAACAGGAGCTTTAACGGTTTTGTGACATATGATAACTTACCTAAGCTCCGGACCTATCGAATTGATCAAAAATGAAAATTTCAAAAGTGAACCTATTTTTGCTTTAAACTTTAGGTACTATTCCAAAATGTATCACTGAGGTGACAGAAGTTGATTTCGGAACATCATTTTTGAACAGGAGCTTTAACGGTTTTGTGACATATGATAACTTAACTAAGCCCCGGACCTATCGAATTGGTCAAAAATGAAAATTTCAAAAGTGCCCCTATTTCTGCTTTAAACTTTAGGTACTATTCCAAAATGTATCACTGAGGTGACAGAAGTTGATTTCGGAACATCATTTTTAAACAGGAGCTTTAACGGTTTTGTAACATATGATAACTTACCTAAGCCCCAAACCTATCGAATTGGTCAAAAATGAAAATTTCAAAAGTACCCCTATTTCTGCTTTAAACTTAAGGTACCATTCCAAGATGTATCACTGAGGTGATAGAAGTTGATTTCGGAACATAATTTTTGAACAGGAGCTTTAACGGTTTTGTGACATATGATAACTTACCTATGCCCCGGACCTATCGAATTGATCGAAAATGAAAATTTCAAAAGTGCCCCTATTTCTGCTTTAAACTTTAGGTACTATTCCAAAATGTATCACTGAGGTGACAGAAGTTGATTTCGGAACATAATTTTTGAACAGGAGCTTTAACGGTTTTGTGACATATGATAACTTACCTAAGCCCCGGACCTATCGAATTGTTCAAAAATGAAAATTTCAAAAGTGCCCCTATTTCTGCTTTAAACTTTAGGTACTATTCCAAAATGTTTTACTGTGGTGACAGAAGTTGATTTCGGAGCATGATTTTTGAACAGGAGCTTTAACAGATTTGTGACATATGATAACTTACCTAAGCCCCAGACCTATCGAATTGGTCAAAAATGAAAATTTCGAAAGTGCCCCTATTTCTGCTTTAAACTTTAGGTACTATTCCAAAATGTATCACTGAGGTGACAGAAGTTGATTTCGGAGCATGATTTTTGAACAGGAGCTTTAACAGATTTGTGACATATGATAACTTACCTAAGCCCCAGACCTATCGAATTGGTCAAAAATGAAAATTTCGAAAGTGCCTCTATTTCTGCTTCAAACTTTAGGTACTATTCCAAAATGTATCACTGAGGTGACAGAAGTTGATTTCGGAACATCATTTTTGAACAGGAGCTTTAACGGTTTTGTGACATATGATAACTTACCTAAGCCCCGGACCTATCGAATTGATCGAAAATGAAAATTTCAAATGTGCCCCTATTTCTGCTTTAAACTTTAGGTACTATTCCAAAATGTATCACTGAGGTGACAGAAGTTGATTTCGGAACATCATTTTTGAACAGGAGCTTTAATGGTTTTGTGACATATGATAACTTACCTAAGCCCCGGACCTATCAAATTGTTCAAAAATGAAAATTTCAAAAGTGCCCCTATTTCTGCTTTAAACTTTAGGTACTATTCCAAAATGTATCACTGAGGTGACAGAAGTTGATTTCGGAACATCATTTTTGAACAGGAGCTGTAACGGTTTTGTGACATATGATAACTTACCTAAGCCCCGAACCTATCGAATTGGTCAAAAATGAAAATTTCAAAAGTACCCCTATTTCTGCTTTAAACTTAAGGTACCATTCCAAAATGTATCACTGAGGTGACATAAGTTGATTTCGGAGCATGATTTTTGAACAGGTCCTTAAACGGTTTTGTGACATATAATAACTTACTTAAGCCCCGGACCTATCGAATTGATCAAAAATGAAAATTTCAAAAGTGCCCCTATTTCTGCTTTAAACTTTAGGTACTATTCCAAAATGTATCACTGAGGTGACAGAAGTTGATTTCGGAGCATGATTTTTGAACAGGAGCTTTAACGGTTTTGTGACATATGATAACTTACCTAAGCCCCGAACCTATCGAATTGGTGAAAAATGAAAATTTCAAAAGTGCCCCTTTTTCTGCTTTAAACTTTAGGTACTATTCCAAAATGTATCACTGAGGTGACAGAAGTTGATTTCGGAACATAATTTTTGAACAGGAGCTTTAACGGTTTTGTGACATATGATAACTTACCTAAGCCCTGGACCTATCGAATTGGTCAAAAATGAAAATTTCAAAAGTGCCCCTATTTCTGCTTTAAACTTTAGGTACTATTCCAAAATGTATCACTGAGGTGACAGAAGTTGATTTCGGAACATAATTTTTGAACAGGAGCTTTAACGGTTTTGTGACATATGATAACTTACCTAAGCCCCGAACCTATCGAATTGGTCAAAAATAAAAATTTCAAAAGTGCCCCTATTTCTGCTTTAAACTTTAGGTACTATTCCAAAATGTATCACTGAGGTGACAGAAGTTGATTTCGGAGCATGATTTTTGAACAGGAGCTTTAACGGTTTTGTGACATATGATAACATACCTAAGCCCCGGACCTATCGAATTGATCAAAAATGAAAATTTCAAAAGTGCCCCTATTTCTGCTTTAAACTTTAGGTACTATTCCAAAATGTATCACTGAGGTGACAGAAGTTGATTTCGGAACATAATTTTTGAACAGGAGCTTTAACGGTTTTGTGACATATGATAACTTACCTAAGCCCCGGACCTATCGAATTGATCAAAAATGAAAATTTAAAAAGTGCCCCTATTTCTGCTTTAAACTTAAGGTACCATTCCAAAATGTATCACTGAGGTGACAGAAGTTGATTTCTGAGCATGATTTTTGAACAGGCACTTTAACGGTTTTGTGACATATGATAACTTACCTAAGCCCCGGACCTATCGAATTGATCAAAAATGAAAATTTCAAAAGTGCCCCTATTTCTGCTTTAAACTTTAGGTACTATTCCAAAATGTTTCACTGAGGTGACATAAGTTGATTTCGGAGCATGATTTTTGAACAGGTCCTTAAACGGTTTTGTGACATATAATAACTTACTTAAGCCCCGGACCTATCGAATTGATCAAAAATGAAAATTTCAAAAGTGCCCCTATTTCTGCTTTAAACTTTAGGTACTATTCCAAAATGTATCACTGAGGTGACAGAAGTTGATTTCGGAGCATGATTTTTGAACAGGAGCTTTAACGGTTTTGTGACATATGATAACTTACCTAAGCCCCGAACCTATCGAATTGGTGAAAAATGAAAATTTCAAAAGTGCCCCTATTTCTGCTTTAAACTTTAGGTACTATTCCAAAATGTATCACTGAGGTGACAGAAGTTGATTTCGGAACATAATTTTTGAACAGGAGCTTTAACGGTTTTGTGACATATGATAACTTACCTAAGCCCCGGACCTATCGAATTGATCAAAAATGAAAATTTCAAAAGTGAACCTATTTTTGCTTTAAACTTTAGGTACTATTCCAAAATGTATCACTGAGGTGACAGAAGTTGATTTCGGAACATCATTTTTGAACAGGAGCTTTAACGGTTTTGTGACATATGATAACTTAACTAAGCCCCGGACCTATCGAATTGGTCAAAAATGAAAATTTCAAAAGTGCCCCTATTTCTGCTTTAAACTTTAGGTACTATTCCAAAATGTATCACTGAGGTGACAGAAGTTGATTTCGGAACATCATTTTTAAACAGGAGCTTTAACGGTTTTGTAACATATGATAACTTACCTAAGCCCCAAACCTATCGAATTGGTCAAAAATGAAAATTTCAAAAGTACCCCTATTTCTGCTTTAAACTTAAGGTACTATTCCAAAATGTATCACTGAGGTGACAGAAGTTGATTTCGGAACATAATTTTTGAACAGGAGCTTTAACGGTTTTGTGACATATGATAACTTACCTAAGCCCCGGACCTATCGAATTGATCAAAAATGAAAATTTCAAAAGTGAACCTATTTTTGCTTTAAACTTTAGGTACTATTCCAAAATGTATCACTGAGGTGACAGAAGTTGATTTCGGAACATCATTTTTGAACAGGAGCTTTAACGGTTTTGTGACATATGATAACTTAACTAAGCCCCGGACCTATCGAATTGGTCAAAAATGAAAATTTCAAAAGTGCCCCTATTTCTGCTTTAAACTTTAGGTACTATTCCAAAATGTATCACTGAGGTGACAGAAGTTGATTTCGGAACATCATTTTTAAACAGGAGCTTTAACGGTTTTGTAACATATGATAACTTACCTAAGCCCCAAACCTATCGAATTGGTCAAAAATGAAAATTTCGAAAGTGCCCCTATTTCTGCTTTAAACTTTAGGTACTATTCCAAAATGTATCACTGAGGTGACAGAAGTTGATTTCGGAGCATGATTTTTGAACAGGAGCTTTAACAGATTTGTGACATATGATAACTTACCTAAGCCCCAGACCTATCGATTTGGTCAAAAATGAAAATTTCGAAAGTGCCCCTATTTCTGCTTTAAACTTTAGGTACTATTCCAAAATGTATCACTGAGGTGACAGAAGTTGATTTCGGAACATAATTTTTGAACAGGAGCTTTAACGGTTTTGTGACATATGATAACTTACGTAAGCCCCGGACCTATCGAATTGATCGAAAATGAAAATTTCAAAAGTGCCCCTATTTCTGCTTTAAACTTTAGGTACTATTCCAAAATGTATCACTGAGGTGACAGAAGTTGATTTCGGAACATAATTTTTGAACAGGAGCTTTAACGGTTTTGTGACATATGATAACTTACCTAAGCCCCGGACCTATCGAATTGTTCAAAAATGAAAATTTCAAAAGTGCCCCTATTTCTGCTTTAAACTTTAGGTACTATTCCAAAATGTTTTACTGAGGTGACAGAAGTTGATTTCGGAGCATGATTTTTGAACAGGAGCTTTAACAGATTTGTGACATATGATAACTTACCTAAGCCCCAGACCTATCGAATTGGTCAAAAATGAAAATTTCGAAAGTGCCCCTATTTCTGCTTTAAACTTTAGGTACTATTCCAAAATGTATCACTGAGGTGACAGAAGTTGATTTCGGAGCATGATTTTTGAACAGGAGCTTTAACAGATTTGTGACATATGATAACTTACCTAAGCCCCAGACCTATCGAATTGGTCAAAAATGAAAATTTCGAAAGTGCCTCTATTTCTGCTTCAAACTTTAGGTACTATTCCAAAATGTATCACTGAGGTGACAGAAGTTGATTTCGGAACATCATTTTTGAACAGGAGCTGTAACGGTTTTGTGACATATGATAACTTACCTAAGCCCCGAACCTATCGAATTGGTCAAAAATGAAAATTTCAAAAGTACCCCTATTTCTGCTTTAAACTTAAGGTACCATTCCAAAATGTATCACTGAGGTGACATAAGTTGATTTCGGAGCATGATTTTTGAACAGGTCCTTTAACGGTTTTGTGACATATAATAACTTACTTAAGCCCCGGACCTATCGAATTGATCAAAAATGAAAATTTCAAAAGTGCCCCTATTTCTGCTTTAAACTTTAGGTACTATTCCAAAATGTATCACTGAGGTGACAGAAGTTGATTTCGGAACATAATTTTTGAACAGGAGCTTTAACGGTTTTGTGACATATGATAACTTACCTAAGCCCTGGACCTATCGAATTGGTCAAAAATGAAAATTTCAAAAGTGCCCCTATTTCTGCTTTAAACTTTAGGTACTATTCCAAAATGTATCACTGAGGTGACAGAAGTTGATTTCGGAACATAATTTTTGAACAGGAGCTTTAACGGTTTTGTGACATATGATAACTTACCTAAGCCCCGAACCTATCGAATTGGTCAAAAATAAAAATTTCAAAAGTGCCCCTATTTCTGCTTTAAACTTTAGGTACTATTCCAAAATGTATCACTGAGGTGACAGAAGTTGATTTCGGAGCATGATTTTTGAACAGGAGCTTTAACGGTTTTGTGACATATGATAACATACCTAAGCCCCGGACCTATCGAATTGATCAAAAATGAAAATTTCAAAAGTGCCCCTATTTCTGCTTTAAACTTTAGGTACTATTCCAAAATGTATCACTGAGGTGACAGAAGTTGATTTCGGAACATAATTTTTGAACAGGAGCTTTAACGGTTTTGTGACATATGATAACTTACCTAAGCCCCGGACCTATCGAATTGATCAAAAATGAAAATTTAAAAAGTGCCCCTATTTCTGCTTTAAACTTAAGGTACCATTCCAAAATGTATCACTGAGGTGACAGAAGTTGATTTCTGAGCATGATTTTTGAACAGGCACTTTAACGGTTTTGTGACATATGATAACTTACCTAAGCCCCGGACCTATCGAATTGATCAAAAATGAAAATTTCAAAAGTGCCCCTATTTCTGCTTTAAACTTTAGGTACTATTCCAAAATGTTTCACTGAGGTGACAGAAGTTGATTTCGGAGCATGATTTTTGAACAGGAGCTTTAACAGATTTGTGACATATGATAACTTACCTAAGCCCCAGACCTATCGAATTGGTCAAAAATGAAAATTTCGAAAGTGCCCCTATTTCTGCTTTAAACTTTAGGTACTATTCCAAAATGTTTCACTGAGGTGACAGAAGTTGATTTCGGAGCATGATTTTTGAACAGGAGCTTTAACAGATTTGTGACATATGATAACTTACCTAAGCCCCAGACCTATCGAATTGGTCAAAAATGAAAATTTCGAAAGTGCCCCTATTTCTGCTTTAAACTTTAGGTACTATTCCAAAATGTATCACTGAGGTGACAGAAGTTGATTTCGGAGCATGATTTTTGAACAGGAGCTTTAACAGATTTGTGACATATGATAACTTACCTAAGCCCCAGACCTATCGAAATGGTCAAAAATGAAAATTTCGAAAGTGCCCCTATTTCTGCTTTAAACTTTAGGTACTATTCCAAAATGTATCACTGAGGTGACAGAAGTTGATTTCGGAACATCATTTTTGAACAGGAGCTTTAACGGTTTTGTGACATATGATAACTTACCTAAGCCCCGGACCTATCGAATTGATCAAAAATTAAAATTTAAAAAGTGCCCCTATTTCTGCTTTAAACTTAAGGTACCATTCCAAAATGTATCACTGAGGTGACAGAAGTTGATTTCTGAGCATGATTTTTGAACAGGCACTTTAACGGTTTTGTGACATATGATAACTTACCTAAGCCCCGGACCTATCGAATTGATCAAAAATGAAAATTTCAAAAGTGCCCCTATTTCTGCTTTAAACTGTAGGTACTATTCCAAAATGTTTCACTGAGGTGACAGAAGTTGATTTTGGAGCATGATTTTTGAACAGGAGCTTTAACAGATTTGTGACATATGATAACTTACCTAAGCCCCAGACCTATCGAATTGGTCAAAAATGAAAATTTCGAAAGTGCCCCTATTTCTGCTTTAAACTTTAGGTACTATTCCAAAATGTTTCACTGAGGTGACAGAAGTTGATTTCGGAGCATGATTTTTGAACAGGAGCTTTAACAGATTTGTGACATATGATAACTTACCTAAGCCCCAGACCTATCGAATTGGTCAATAATGAAAATTTCGAAAGTGCCCCTATTTCTGCTTTAAACTTTAGGTACTATTCCAAAATGTATCACTGAGGTGACAGAAGTTGATTTCGGAACATAATTTTTGAACAGGAGCTTTAACGGTTTTGTGACATATGATAACTTACCTAAGCCCCGGACCTATCGAATTGATCGAAAATGAAAATTTCAAAAGTGCCCCTATTTCTGCTTTAAACTTTAGGTACTATTCCAAAATGTATCACTGAGGTGACAGAAGTTGATTTCGGAACATAATTTTTGAACAGGAGCTTTAACGGTTTTGTGACATATGATAACTTACCTAAGCCCCGGACCTATCGAATTGATCAAAAATGAAAATTTCAAAAGTGAACCTATTTTTGCTTTAAACTTTAGGTACTATTCCAAAATGTATCACTGAGGTGACAGAAGTTGATTTCGGAACATCATTTTTAAACAGGAGCTTTAACGGTTTTGTAACATATGATAACTTACCTAAGCCCCAAACCTATCGAATTGGTCAAAAATGAAAATTTCAAAAGTACCCCTATTTCTGCTTTAAACTTAAGGTACCATTCCAAGATGTATCACTGAGGTGATAGAAGTTGATTTCGGAGCATGATTTTTGAACAGGAGCTTTAACAGATTTGTGACATATGATAACTTACCTAAGCCCCAGACCTATCGAATTGATCGAAAATGAAAATTTCAAAAGTGCCCCTATTTCTGCTTTAAACTTTAGGTACTATTCCAAAATGTATCACTGAGGTGACAGAAGTTGATTTCGGAACATAATTTTTGAACAGGAGCTTTAACGGTTTTGTGACATATGATAACTTACCTAAGCCCCGGACCTATCGAATTGTTCAAAAATGAAAATTTCAAAAGTGCCCCTATTTCTGCTTTAAACTTTAGGTACTATTCCAAAATGTTTCACTGAGGTGACAGAAGTTGATTTCGGAGCATGATTTTTGAACAGGAGCTTTAACAGATTTGTGACATATGATAACTTACCTAAGCCCCAGACCTATCGAATTGGTCAAAAATGAAAATTTCGAAAGTGCCCCTATTTCTGCTTTAAACTTTAGGTACTATTCCAAAATGTATCACTGAGGTGACAGAAGTTGATTTCGGAGCATGATTTTTGAACAGGAGCTTTAACAGATTTGTGACATATGATAACTTACCTAAGCCCCAGACCTATCGAATTGGTCAAAAATGAAAATTTCGAAAGTGCCCCTATTTCTGCTTTAAACTTTAGGTACTATTCCAAAATGTATCACTGAGGTGACAGAAGTTGATTTCGGAACATAATTTTTGAACAGGAGCTTTAACGGTTTTGAGACATATGATAACTTACCTAAGCCCCGGACCTATCGAATTGATCGAAAATGAAAATTTCAAAAGTGCCCCTATTTCTGCTTTAAACTTTAGGTACTATTCCAAAATGTATCACTGAGGTGACATAAGTTGATTTCGGAGCATGATTTTTGAACAGGTCCTTTAACGGTTTTGTGACATATAATAACTTACTTAAGCCCCGGACCTATCGAATTGATCAAAAATGAAAATTTCAAAAGTGCCCCTATTTCTGCTTTAAACTTTAGGTACTATTCCAAAATGTATCACTGAGGTGACAGAAGTTGATTTCGGAACATAATTTTTGAACAGGAGCTTTAACGGTTTTGTGACATATGATAACTTACCTAAGCCCTGGACCTATCGAATTGGTCAAAAATGAAAATTTCAAAAGTGCCCCTATTTCTGCTTTAAACTTTAGGTACTATTCCAAAATGTATCACTGAGGTGACAGAAGTTGATTTCGGAACATAATTTTTGAACAGGAGCTTTAACGGTTTTGTGACATATGATAACTTACCTAAGCCCCGAACCTATCGAATTGGTCAAAAATAAAAATTTCAAAAGTGCCCCTATTTCTGCTTTAAACTTTAGGTACTATTCCAAAATGTATCACTGAGGTGACAGAAGTTGATTTCGGAGCATGATTTTTGAACAGGAGCTTTAACGGTTTTGTGACATATGATAACATACCTAAGCCCCGGACCTATCGAATTGATCAAAAATGAAAATTTCAAAAGTGCCCCTATTTCTGCTTTAAACTTTAGGTACTATTCCAAAATGTATCACTGAGGTGACAGAAGTTGATTTCGGAACATAATTTTTGAACAGGAGCTTTAACGGTTTTGTGACATATGATAACTTACCTAAGCCCCGGACCTATCGAATTGATCAAAAATGAAAATTTAAAAAGTGCCCCTATTTCTGCTTTAAACTTAAGGTACCATTCCAAAATGTATCACTGAGGTGACAGAAGTTGATTTCTGAGCATGATTTTTGAACAGGCACTTTAACGGTTTTGTGACATATGATAACTTACCTAAGCCCCGGACCTATCGAATTGATCAAAAATGAAAATTTCAAAAGTGCCCCTATTTCTGCTTTAAACTTTAGGTACTATTCCAAAATGTTTCACTGAGGTGACAGAAGTTGATTTCGGAGCATGATTTTTGAACAGGAGCTTTAACAGATTTGTGACATATGATAACTTACCTAAGCCCCAGACCTATCGAATTGGTCAAAAATGAAAATTTCGAAAGTGCCCCTATTTCTGCTTTAAACTTTAGGTACTATTCCAAAATGTTTCACTGAGGTGACAGAAGTTGATTTCGGAGCATGATTTTTGAACAGGAGCTTTAACAGATTTGTGACATATGATAACTTACCTAAGCCCCAGACCTATCGAATTGGTCAAAAATGAAAATTTCGAAAGTGCCCCTATTTCTGCTTTAAACTTTAGGTACTATTCCAAAATGTTTTACTGAGGTGACAGAAGTTGATTTCGGAGCATGATTTTTGAACAGGAGCTTTAACAGATTTGTGACATATGAAAACTTACCTAAGCCCCAGACCTATCGAAATGGTCAAAAATGAAAATTTCGAAAGTGCCCCTATTTCTGCTTTAAACTTTAGGTACTATTCCAAAATGTATCACTGAGGTGACAGAAGTTGATATCGGAACATAATTTTTGAACAGGAGCTTTAACGGTTTTGTGACATATGATAACTTACCTAAGCCCCGGACCTATCGAATTGATCAAAAATTAAAATTTAAAAAGTGCCCCTATTTCTGCTTTAAACTTAAGGTACCATTCCAAAATGTATCACTGAGGTGACAGAAGTTGATTTCTGAGCATGATTTTTGAACAGGCACTTTAACGGTTTTGTGACATATGATAACTTACCTAAGCCCCGGACCTATCGAATTGATCAAAAATGAAAATTTCAAAAGTGCCCCTATTTCTGCTTTAAACTGTAGGTACTATTCCAAAATGTTTCACTGAGGTGACAGAAGTTGATTTTGGAGCATGATTTTTGAACAGGAGCTTTAACAGATTTGTGACATATGATAACTTACCTAAGCCCCAGACCTATCGAATTGGTCAAAAATGAAAATTTCGAAAGTGCCCCTATTTCTGCTTTAAACTTTAGGTACTATTCCAAAATGTTTCACTGAGGTGACAGAAGTTGATTTCGGAGCATGATTTTTGAACAGGAGCTTTAACAGATTTGTGACATATGATAACTTACCTAAGCCCCAGACCTATCGAATTGGTCAATAATGAAAATTTCGAAAGTGCCCCTATTTCTGCTTTAAACTTTAGGTACTATTCCAAAATGTATCACTGAGGTGACAGAAGTTGATTTCGGAACATAATTTTTGAACAGGAGCTTTAACGGTTTTGTGACATATGATAACTTACCTAAGCCCCGGACCTATCGAATTGATCGAAAATGAAAATTTCAAAAGTGCCCCTATTTCTGCTTTAAACTTTAGGTACTATTCCAAAATGTATCACTGAGGTGACAGAAGTTGATTTCGGAACATAATTTTTGAACAGGAGCTTTAACGGTTTTGTGACATATGATAACTTACCTAAGCCCCGGACCTATCGAATTGATCAAAAATGAAAATTTCAAAAGTGAACCTATTTTTGCTTTAAACTTTAGGTACTATTCCAAAATGTATCACTGAGGTGACAGAAGTTGATTTCGGAACATCATTTTTAAACAGGAGCTTTAACGGTTTTGTAACATATGATAACTTACCTAAGCCCCAAACCTATCGAATTGGTCAAAAATGAAAATTTCAAAAGTACCCCTATTTCTGCTTTAAACTTAAGGTACCATTCCAAGATGTATCACTGAGGTGATAGAAGTTGATTTCGGAGCATGATTTTTGAACAGGAGCTTTAACAGATTTGTGACATATGATAACTTACCTAAGCCCCAGACCTATCGAATTGGTCAAAAATGAAAATTTCGAAAGTGCCCCTATTTCTGCTTTAAACTTTAGGTACTATTCCAAAATGTATCACTGAGGTGACAGAAGTTGGTTTCGGAACATAATTTTTGAACAGGAGCTTTAACGGTTTTGTGACATATGATAACTTACTTAAGCCCCGGACCTATCGAATTGATCAAAAATGAAAATTTCAAAAGTGCCCCTATTTCTGCTTTAAACTTTAGGTACTATTCCAAAATGTATCACTGAGGTGACAGAAGTTGATTTCGGAACATAATTTTTGAACAGGAGCTTTAACGGTTTTGTGACATATGATAACTTACCTAAGCCCCGAACCTATCGAATTGGTCAAAAATAAAAATTTCAAAAGTGCCCCTATTTCTGCTTTAAACTTTAGGTACTATTCCAAAATGTATCACTGAGGTGACAGAAGTTGATTTCGGAGCATGATTTTTGAACAGGAGCTTTAACGGTTTTGTGACATATGATAACTTACCTAAGCCCCGGACCTATCGAATTGATCAAAAATGAAAATTTCAAAAGTGCCCCTATTTCTGCTTTAAACTTTAGGTACTATTCCAAAATGTATCACTGAGGTGACAGAAGTTGATTTCGAAACATAATTTTTGAACAGGAGCTTTAACGGTTTTGTGACATATGATAACTTACCTAAGCCCCGGACCTATCGAATTGATCAAAAATGAAAATTTAAAAAGTGCCCCTATTTCTGCTTTAAACTTAAGGTACCATTCCAAAATGTATCACTGAGGTGACAGAAGTTGATTTCTGAGCATGATTTTTGAACAGGCGCTTTAACGGTTTTGTGACATATGATAACTTACCTAAGCCCCGGACCTATCGAATTGATCAAAAATGAAAATTTCAAAAGTGCCCCTATTTCTGCTTTAAACTTTAGGTACTATTCCAAAATGTTTCACTGAGGTGACAGAAGTTGATTTCGGAGCATGATTTTTGAACAGGAGCTTTAACAGATTTGTGACATATGATAACTTACCTAAGCCCCAGACCTATCGAATTGGTCAAAAATGAAAATTTCGAAAGTGCCCCTATTTCTGCTTTAAACTTTAGGTACTATTCCAAAATGTATCACTGAGGTGACAGAAGTTGATTTCGGAGCATGATTTTTGAACAGGAGCTTTAACAGATTTGTGACATATGATAACTTACCTAAGCCCCAAACCTATCGAATTGGTCAAAAATGAAAATTTCGAAAGTGCCCCTATTTCTGCTTTAAACTTTAGGTACTATTCCAAAATGTATCACTGAGGTGACAGAAGTTGATTTCGGAACATAATTTTTGAACAGGAGCTTTAACGGTTTTGTGACATATGATAACTTACCTAAGCCCCGGACCTATCGAATTGATCGAAAATGAAAATTTCAAAAGTGCCCCTATTTCTGCTTTAAACTTTAGGTACTATTCCAAAATGTATCACTGAGGTGACAGAAGTTGATTTCGGAACATAATTTTTGAACAGGAGCTTTAACGGTTTTGTGACATATGATAACTTACCTAAGCCCCGAACCTATCGAATTGGTCAAAAATGAAAATTTCAAAAGTGCCCCTATTTCTGCTTTAAACTTTAGGTACTATTCCAAAATGTATCACTGAGGTGACAGAAGTTGATTTCGGAACATAATTTTTGAACAGGAGCTTTAACGGTTTTGTGACATATGATAACTTACCTAAGCCCCGAACCTATCGAATTGGTCAAAAATAAAAATTTCAAAAGTGCCCCTATTTCTGCTTTAAACTTTAGGTACTATTCCAAAATGTATCACTGAGGTGACAGAAGTTGATTTCGGAGCATGATTTTTGAACAGGAGCTTTAACGGTATTTTGACATATGATAACTTACCTAAGCCCCGGACCTATCGAATTGATCAAAAATGAAAATTTCAAAAGTGCCCCTATTTCTGCTTTAAACTTTAGGTACTATTCCAAAATGTTTCACTGAGGTGACAGAAGTTGATTTCGGAGCATGATTTTTGAACAGGAGCTTTAACAGATTTGTGACATATGATAACTTACCTAAGCCCCAGACCTATCGAATTGGTCAAAAATGAAAATTTCGAAAGTGCCCCTATTTCTGCTTTAAACTTTAGGTACTATTCCAAAATGTATCACTGAGGTGACAGAAGTTGATTTCGGAGCATGATTTTTGAACAGGAGCTTTAACAGATTTGTGACATATGATAACTTACCTAAGCCCCAGACCTATCGAATTGGTCAAAAATGAAAATTTCGAAAGTGCCCCTATTTCTGCTTTAAACTTTAGGTACTATTCCAAAATGTATCACTGAGGTGACAGAAGTTGATTTCGGAACATAATTTTTGAACAGGAGCTTTAACGGTTTTGTGACATATGATAACTTACCTAAGCCCCGGACCTATCGAATTGATCAAAAATGAAAATTTCAAAAGTGCCCCTATTTCTGCTTTAAACTTTAGGTACTATTCCAAAATGTATCACTGAGGTGACAGAAGTTGATTTCGGAACATAATTTTTGAACAGGAGCTTTAACGGTTTTGTGACATATGATAACTTACCTAAGCCCCGAACCTATCGAATTGGTCAAAAATAAAAATTTCAAAAGTGCCCCTATTTCTGCTTTAAACTTTAGGTACTATTCCAAAATGTATCACTGAGGTGACAGAAGTTGGTTTCGGAACATAATTTTTGAACAGGAGCTTTAACGGTTTTGTGACATATGATAACTTACTTAAGCCCCGGACCTATCGAATTGATCAAAAATGAAAATTTCAAAAGTGCCCCTATTTCTGCTTTAAACTTTAGGTACTATTCCAAAATGTATCACTGAGGTGACAGAAGTTGATTTCGGAACATAATTTTTGAACAGGAGCTTTAACGGTTTTGTGACATATGATAACTTACCTAAGCCCCGAACCTATCGAATTGGTCAAAAATAAAAATTTCAAAAGTGCCCCTATTTCTGCTTTAAACTTTAGGTACTATTCCAAAATGTATCACTGAGGTGACAGAAGTTGATTTCGGAGCATGATTTTTGAACAGGAGCTTTAACGGTTTTGTGACATATGATAACTTACCTAAGCCCCGGACCTATCGAATTGATCAAAAATGAAAATTTCAAAAGTGCCCCTATTTCTGCTTTAAACTTTAGGTACTATTCCAAAATGTATCACTGAGGTGACAGAAGTTGATTTCGAAACATAATTTTTGAACAGGAGCTTTAACGGTTTTGTGACATATGATAACTTACCTAAGCCCCGGACCTATCGAATTGATCAAAAATGAAAATTTAAAAAGTGCCCCTATTTCTGCTTTAAACTTAAGGTACCATTCCAAAATGTATCACTGAGGTGACAGAAGTTGATTTCTGAGCATGATTTTTGAACAGGCGCTTTAACGGTTTTGTGACATATGATAACTTACCTAAGCCCCGGACCTATCGAATTGATCAAAAATGAAAATTTCAAAAGTGCCCCTATTTCTGCTTTAAACTTTAGGTACTATTCCAAAATGTTTCACTGAGGTGACAGAAGTTGATTTCGGAGCATGATTTTTGAACAGGAGCTTTAACAGATTTGTGACATATGATAACTTACCTAAGCCCCAGACCTATCGAATTGGTCAAAAATGAAAATTTCGAAAGTGCCCCTATTTCTGCTTTAAACTTTAGGTACTATTCCAAAATGTATCACTGAGGTGACAGAAGTTGATTTCGGAGCATGATTTTTGAACAGGAGCTTTAACAGATTTGTGACATATGATAACTTACCTAAGCCCCAGACCTATCGAATTGGTCAAAAATGAAAATTTCGAAAGTGCCCCTATTTCTGCTTTAAACTTTAGGTACTATTCCAAAATGTATCACTGAGGTGACAGAAGTTGATTTCGGAACATAATTTTTGAACAGGAGCTTTAACGGTTTTGTGACATATGATAACTTACCTAAGCCCCGGACCTATCGAATTGATCGAAAATGAAAATTTCAAAAGTGCCCCTATTTCTGCTTTAAACTTTAGGTACTATTCCAAAATGTATCACTGAGGTGACAGAAGTTGATTTCGGAACATAATTTTTGAACAGGAGCTTTAACGGTTTTGTGACATATGATAACTTACCTAAGCCCCGAACCTATCGAATTGGTCAAAAATGAAAATTTCAAAAGTGCCCCTATTTCTGCTTTAAACTTTAGGTACTATTCCAAAATGTATCACTGAGGTGACAGAAGTTGATTTCGGAACATAATTTTTGAACAGGAGCTTTAACGGTTTTGTGACATATGATAACTTACCTAAGCCCCGAACCTATCGAATTGGTCAAAAATAAAAATTTCAAAAGTGCCCCTATTTCTGCTTTAAACTTTAGGTACTATTCCAAAATGTATCACTGAGGTGACAGAAGTTGATTTCGGAGCATGATTTTTGAACAGGAGCTTTAACGGTTTTGTGACATATGATAACTTACCTAAGCCCCGGACCTATCGAATTGATCAAAAATGAAAATTTCAAAAGTGCCCCTATTTCTGCTTTAAACTTAAGGTACTATTCCAAAATGTATCACTGAGGTGACAGAAGTTGATTTCGGAACATAATTTTTGAACAGGAGCTTTAACGGTTTTGTGACATATGATAACTTACCTAAGCCCCGGACCTATCGAATTGATCAAAAATGAAAATTTAAAAAGTGCCCCTATTTCTGCTTTAAACTTAAGGTACCATTCCAAAATGTATCACTGAGGTGACAGAAGTTGATTTCTGAGCATGATTTTTGAACAGGCGCTTTAACAGGTTTTGTGACATATGATAACTTACCTAAGCCCCGGACCTATCGAATTGATCAAAAATGAAAATTTCAAAAGTGCCCCTATTTCTGCTTTAAACTTTAGGTACTATTCCAAAATGTTTCACTGAGGTGACAGAAGTTGATTTCGGAGCATGATTTTTGAACAGGAGCTTTAACAGATTTGTGACATATGATAACTTACCTAAGCCCCAGACCTATCGAATTGGTCAAAAATGAAAATTTCGAAAGTGCCCCTATTTCTGCTTTAAACTTTAGGTACTATTCCAAAATGTATCACTGAGGTGACAGAAGTTGATTTCGGAGCATGATTTTTGAACAGGAGCTTTAACAGATTTGTGACATATGATAACTTACCTAAGCCCCAGACCTATCGAATTGGTCAAAAATGAAAATTTCGAAAGTGCCCCTATTTCTGCTTTAAACTTTAGGTACTATTCCAAAATGTATCACTGAGGTGACAGAAGTTGATTTCGGAACATAATTTTTGAACAGGAGCTTTAACGGTTTTGGGACATATGATAACTTACCTAAGCCCCGGACCTATCGAATTGATCGAAAACGAAAATTTCAAAAGTGCCCCTATTTCTGCTTTAAACTTTAGGTACTATTCCAAAATGTATCACTGAGGTGACATAAGTTGATTTCGGAGCATGATTTTTGAACAGGTCCTTTAACGGTTTTGTGACATATAATAACTTACTTAAGCCCCGGACCTATCGAATTGATCAAAAATGAAAATTTCAAAAGTGCCCCTATTTCTGCTTTAAACTTTAGGTACTATTCCAAAATGTATCACTGAGGTGACAGAAGTTGATTTCGGAACATAATTTTTGAACAGGAGCTTTAACGGTTTTGTGACATATGATAACTTACCTAAGCCCCGAACCTATCGAATTGGTCAAAAATGAAAATTTCAAAAGTGCCCCTATTTCTGCTTTAAACTTTAGGTACTATTCCAAAATGTATCACTGAGGTGACAGAAGTTGATTTCGGAACATCATTTTTGAACAGGAGCTTTAACGGTTTTGTGACATATGATAACTTACCTAAGCCCCGAACCTATCGAATTGGTCAAAAATAAAAATTTCAAAAGTGCCCCTATTTCTGCTTTAAACTTTAGGTACTATTCCAAAATGTATCACTGAGGTGACAGAAGTTGATTTCGGAGCATGATTTTTGAACAGGAGCTTTAACGGTTTTGTGACATATGATAACTTACCTAAGCCCCGGACCTATCGAATTGATCAAAAATGAAAATTTCAAAAGTGCCCCTATTTCTGCTTTAAACTTTAGGTACTATTCCAAAATGTATCACTGAGGTGACAGAAGTTGATTTCGGAACATAATTTTTGAACAGGAGCTTTAACGGTTTTGTGACATATGATAACTTACCTAAGCCCCGGACCTATCGAATTGATCAAAAATGAAAATTTAAAAAGTGCCCCTATTTCTGCTTTAAACTTAAGGTACCATTCCAAAATGTATCACTGAGGTGACAGAAGTTGATTTCTGAGCATGATTTTTGAACAGGCGCTTTAACGGTTTTGTGACATATGATAACTTACCTAAGCCCCGGACCTATCGAATTGATCAAAAATGAAAATTTCAAAAGTGCCCCTATTTCTGCTTTAAACTTTAGGTACTATTCCAAAATGTTTCACTGAGGTGACAGAAGTTGATTTCGGAGCATGATTTTTGAACAGGAGCTTTAACAGATTTGTGACATATGATAACTTACCTAAGCCCCAGACCTATCGATTTGGTCAAAAATGAAAATTTCGAAAGTGCCCCTATTTCTGCTTTAAACTTTAGGTACTATTCCAAAATGTATCACTGAGGTGACAGAAGTTGATTTCGGAGCATGATTTTTGAACAGGAGCTTTAACAGATTTGTGACATATGATAACTTACCTAAGCCCCAGACCTATCGAATTGGTCAAAAATGAAAATTTCGAAAGTGCCCCTATTTCTGCTTTAAACTTTAGGTACTATTCCAAAATGTATCACTGAGGTGACAGAAGTTGATTTCGGAACATAATTTTTGAACAGGAGCTTTAACGGTTTTGGGACATATGATAACTTACCTAAGCCCCGGACCTATCGAATTGATCGAAAACTAAAATTTCAAAAGTGCCCCTATTTCTGCTTTAAACTTTAGGTACTATTCCAAAATGTATCACTGAGGTGACAGAAGTTGATTTCGGAACATAATTTTTGAACAGGAGCTTTAACGGTTTTGTGACATATGATAACTTACCTAAGCCCCGGACCTATCGAATTGATCAAAAATGAAAATTTCAAAAGTGCCCCTATTTCTGCTTTAAACTTTAGGTACTATTCCAAAATGTATCACTGAGGTGACAGAAGTTGATTTCGGAACATAATTTTTGAACAGGAGCTTTAACGGTTTTGTGACATATGATAACTTACCTAAGCCCCGAACCTATCGAATTGGTCAAAAATGAAAATTTCAAAAGTGCCCCTATTTCTGCTTTAAACTTTAGGTACTATTCCAAAATGTATCACTGAGGTGACAGAAGTTGATTTCGGAACATAATTTTTGAACAGGAGCTTTAACGGTTTTGTGACATATGATAACTTACCTAAGCCCCGGACCTATCGAATTGATCAAAAATGAAAATTTAAAAAGTGCCCCTATTTCTGCTTTAAACTTAAGGTACCATTCCAAAATGTATCACTGAGGTGACAGAAGTTGATTTCTGAGCATGATTTTTGAACAGGCGCTTTAACGGTTTTGTGACATATGATAACTTACCTAAGCCCCGGACCTATCGAATTGATCAAAAATGAAAATTTCAAAAGTGCCCCTATTTCTGCTTTAAACTTTAGGTACTATTCCAAAATGTTTCACTGAGGTGACAGAAGTTGATTTCGGAGCATGATTTTTGAACAGGAGCTTTAACAGATTTGTGACATATGATAACTTACCTAAGCCCCAGACCTATCGAATTGGTCAAAAATGAAAATTTCGAAAGTGCCCCTATTTCTGCTTTAAACTTTAGGTACTATTCCAAAATGTATCACTGAGGTGACAGAAGTTGATTTCGGAGCATGATTTTTGAACAGGAGCTTTAACAGATTTGTGACATATGATAACTTACCTAAGCCCCAGACCTATCGAATTGGTCAAAAATGAAAATTTCGAAAGTGCCCCTATTTCTGCTTTAAACTTTAGGTACTATTCCAAAATGTATCACTGAGGTGACAGAAGTTGATTTCGGAACATAATTTTTGAACAGGAGCTTTAACGGTTTTGTGACATATGATAACTTACCTAAGCCCCGGACCTATCGAATTGATCGAAAATGAAAATTTCAAAAGTGCCCCTATTTCTGCTTTAAACTTTAGGTACTATTCCAAAATGTATCACTGAGGTGACAGAAGTTGATTTCGGAACATAATTTTTGAACAGGAGCTTTAACGGTTTTGTGACATATGATAACTTACCTAAGCCCCGGACCTATCGAATTGATCAAAAATGAAAATTTCAAAAGTGCCCCTATTTCTGCTTTAAACTTTAGGTACTATTCCAAAATGTATCACTGAGGTGACAGAAGTTGATTTCGGAACATAATTTTTGAACAGGAGCTTTAACGGTTTTGTGACATATGATAACTTACCTAAGCCCCGAACCTATCGAATTGGTCAAAAATAAAAATTTCAAAAGTGCCCCTATTTCTGCTTTAAACTTTAGGTACTATTCCAAAATGTATCACTGAGGTGACAGAAGTTGGTTTCGGAACATAATTTTTGAACAGGAGCTTTAACGGTTTTGTGACATATGATAACTTACTTAAGCCCCGGACCTATCGAATTGATCAAAAATGAAAATTTCAAAAGTGCCCCTATTTCTGCTTTAAACTTTAGGTACTATTCCAAAATGTATCACTGAGGTGACAGAAGTTGATTTCGGAACATAATTTTTGAACAGGAGCTTTAACGGTTTTGTGACATATGATAACTTACCTAAGCCCCGAACCTATCGAATTGGTCAAAAATGAAAATTTAAAAAATGCCCCTATTTCTGCTTTAAACTTAAGGTACCATTCCAAAATGTATCACTGAGGTGACAGAAGTTGATTTCTGAGCATGATTTTTGAACAGGCGCTTTAACGGTTTTGTGACATATGATAACTTACCTAAGCCCCAGACCTATCGAATTGGTCAAAAATGAAAATTTCGAAAGTGCCCCTATTTCTGCTTTAAACTTTAGGTACTATTCCAAAATGTATCACTGAGGTGACAGAAGTTGATTTCGGAGCATGATTTTTGAACAGGAGCTTTAACAGATTTGTGACATATGATAACTTACCTAAGCCCCAGACCTATCGAATTGGTCAAAAATGAAAATTTCGAAAGTGCCCCTATTTCTGCTTTAAACTTTAGGTACTATTCCAAAATGTATCACTGAGGTGACAGAAGTTGATTTCGGAGCATGATTTTTGAACAGGAGCTTTAACAGATTTGTGACATATGATAACTTACCTAAGCCCCAGACCTATCGAATTGGTCAAAAATGAAAATTTCGAAAGTGCCCCTATTTCTGCTTTAAACTTTAGGTACTATTCCAAAATGTATCACTGAGGTGACAGAAGTTGATTTCGGAACATAATTTTTGAACAGGAGCTTTAACGGTTTTGTGACATATGATAACTTACCTAAGCCCCGGACCTATCGAATTGATCGAAAATGAAAATTTCAAAAGTGCCCCTATTTCTGCTTTAAACTTTAGGTACTATTCCAAAATGTATCACTGAGGTGACAGAAGTTGATTTCGGAACATAATTTTTGAACAGGAGCTTTAACGGTTTTGTGACATATGATAACTTACCTAAGCCCCGAACCTATCGAATTGGTCAAAAATGAAAATTTCAAAAGTGCCCCTATTTCTGCTTTAAACTTTAGGTACTATTCCAAAATGTATCACTGAGGTGACAGAAGTTGATTTCGGAACATAATTTTTGAACAGGAGCTTTAACGGTTTTGTGACATATGATAACTTACCTAAGCCCCGAACCTATCGAATTGGTCAAAAATAAAAATTTCAAAAGTGCCCCTATTTCTGCTTTAAACTTTAGGTACTATTCCAAAATGTATCACTGAGGTGACAGAAGTTGATTTCGGAGCATGATTTTTGAACAGGAGCTTTAACGGTTTTGTGACATATGATAACTTACCTAAGCCCCGGACCTATCGAATTGATCAAAAATGAAAATTTCAAAAGTGCCCCTATTTCTGCTTTAAACTTTAGGTACTATTCCAAAATGTATCACTGAGGTGACAGAAGTTGATTTCGGAACATAATTTTTGAACAGGAGCTTTAACGGTTTTGTGACATATGATAACTTACCTAAGCCCCGGACCTATCGAATTGATCAAAAATGAAAATTTAAAAAGTGCCCCTATTTCTGCTTTAAACTTAAGGTACCATTCCAAAATGTATCACTGAGGTGACAGAAGTTGATTTCTGAGCATGATTTTTGAACAGGCGCTTTAACGGTTTTGTGACATATGATAACTTACCTAAGCCCCGGACCTATCGAATTGATCAAAAATGAAAATTTCAAAAGTGCCCCTATTTCTGCTTTAAACTTTAGGTACTATTCCAAAATGTTTCACTGAGGTGACAGAAGTTGATTTCGGAGCATGATTTTTGAACAGGAGCTTTAACAGATTTGTGACATATGATAACTTACCTAAGCTCCAGACCTATCGAATTGGTCAAAAATGAAAATTTCGAAAGTGCCCCTATTTCTGCTTTAAACTTTAGGTACTATTCCAAAATGTATCACTGAGGTGACAGAAGTTGATTTCGGAACATAATTTTTGAACAGGAGCTTTAACGGTTTTGTGACATATGATAACTTACCTAAGCCCCGGACCTATCGAATTGATCGAAAATGAAAATTTCAAAAGTGCCCCTATTTCTGCTTTAAACTTTAGGTACTATTCCAAAATGTATCACTGAGGTGACAGAAGTTGATTTCGGAACATAATTTTTGAACAGGAGCTTTAACGGTTTTGTGACATATGATAACTTACCTAAGCCCCGAACCTATTGAATTGGTCAAAAATGAAAATTTCAAAAGTGCCCCTATTTCTGCTTTAAACTTTAGGTACTATTCCAAAATGTATCACTGAGGTGACAGAAGTTGATTTCGGAACATAATTTTTGAACAGGAGCTTTAACGGTTTTGTGACATATGATAACTTACCTAAGCCCCGAACCTATCGAATTGGTCAAAAATAAAAATTTCAAAAGTGCCCCTATTTCTGCTTTAAACTTTAGGTACTATTCCAAAATGTATCACTGAGGTGACAGAAGTTGATTTCGGAGCATGATTTTTGAACAGGAGCTTTAACGGTTTTGTGACATATGATAACTTACCTAAGCCCCGGACCTATCGAATTGATCAAAAATGAAAATTTCAAAAGTGCCCCTATTTCTGCTTTAAACTTTAGGTACTATTCCAAAATGTATCACTGAGGTGACAGAAGTTGATTTCGGAACATAATTTTTGAACAGGAGCTTTAACGGTTTTGTGACATATGATAACTTACCTAAGCCCCGGACCTATCGAATTGATCAAAAATGAAAATTTAAAAAGTGCCCCTATTTCTGCTTTAAACTTAAGGTACCATTCCAAAATGTATCACTGAGGTGACAGAAGTTGATTTCTGAGCATGATTTTTGAACAGGCGCTTTAACGGTTTTGTGACATATGATAACTTACCTAAGCCCCGGACCTATCGAATTGATCAAAAATGAAAATTTCAAAAGTGCCCCTATTTCTGCTTTAAACTTTAGGTACTATTCCAAAATGTTTCACTGAGGTGACAGAAGTTGATTTCGGAGCATGATTTTTGAACAGGAGCTTTAACAGATTTGTGACATATGATAACTTACCTAAGCCCCAGACCTATCGAATTGGTCAAAAATGAAAATTTCGAAAGTGCCCCTATTTCTGCTTTAAACTTTAGGTACTATTCCAAAATGTATCACTGAGGTGACAGAAGTTGATTTCGGAGCATGATTTTTGAACAGGAGCTTTAACAGATTTGTGACATATGATAACTTACCTAAGCCCCAGACCTATCGAATTGGTCAAAAATGAAAATTTCGAAAGTGCCCCTATTTCTGCTTTAAACTTTAGGTACTATTCCAAAATGTATCACTGAGGTGACAGAAGTTGATTTCGGAACATAATTTTTGAACAGGAGCTTTAACGGTTTTGGGACATATGATAACTTACCTAAGCCCCGGACCTATCGAATTGATCGAAAACGAAAATTTCAAAAGTGCCCCTATTTCTGCTTTAAACTTTAGGTACTATTCCAAAATGTATCACTGAGGTGACAGAAGTTGATTTCGGAACATAATTTTTGAACAGGAGCTTTAACGGTTTTGTGACATATGATAACTTACCTAAGCCCCGGACCTATCGAATTGATCAAAAATGAAAATTTCAAAAGTGCCCCTATTTCTGCTTTAAACTTTAGGTACTATTCCAAAATGTATCACTGAGGTGACAGAAGTTGATTTCGGAACATAATTTTTGAACAGGAGCTTTAACGGTTTTGTGACATATGATAACTTACCTAAGCCCCGGACCTATCGAATTGATCAAAAATGAAAATTTCAAAAGTGCCCCTATTTCTGCTTTAAACTTTAGGTACTATTCCAAAATGTATCACTGAGGTGACAGAAGTTGATTTCGGAACATAATTTTTGAACAGGAGCTTTAACGGTTTTGTGACATATGATAACTTACCTAAGCCCCGGACCTATCGAATTGATCAAAAATGAAAATTTAAAAAGTGCCCCTATTTCTGCTTTAAACTTAAGGTACCATTCCAAAATGTATCACTGAGGTGACAGAAGTTGATTTCTGAGCATGATTTTTGAACAGGCGCTTTAACGGTTTTGTGACATATGATAACTTACCTAAGCCCCGGACCTATCGAATTGATCAAAAATGAAAATTTCAAAAGTGCCCCTATTTCTGCTTTAAACTTTAGGTACTATTCCAAAATGTTTCACTGAGGTGACAGAAGTTGATTTCGGAGCATGATTTTTGAACAGGAGCTTTAACAGATTTGTGACATATGATAACTTACCTAAGCCCCAGACCTATCGAATTGGTCAAAAATGAAAATTTCGAAAGTGCCCCTATTTCTGCTTTAAACTTTAGGTACTATTCCAAAATGTATCACTGAGGTGACAGAAGTTGATTTCGGAACATAATTTTTGAACAGGAGCTTTAACGGTTTTGGGACATATGATAACTTACCTAAGCCCCGGACCTATCGAATTGATCGAAAACGAAAATTTCAAAAGTGCCCCTGTTTCTGCTTTAAACTTTAGGTACTATTCCAAAATGTATCACTGAGGTGACAGAAGTTGATTTCGGAACATAATTTTTGAACAGGAGCTTTAACGGTTTTGTGACATATGATAACTTACCTAAGCCCCGGACCTATCGAATTGATCAAAAATGAAAATTTCAAAAGTGCCCCTATTTCTGCTTTAAACTTTAGGTACTATTCCAAAATGTATCACTGAGGTGACAGAAGTTGATTTCGGAACATAATTTTTGAACAGGAGCTTTAACGGTTTTGTGACATATGATAACTTACCTAAGCCCCGAACCTATCGAATTGGTCAAAAATGAAAATTTCAAAAGTGCCCCTATTTCTGCTTTAAACTTTAGGTACTATTCCAAAATGTATCACTGAGGTGACAGAAGTTGATTTCGGAACATAATTTTTGAACAGGAGCTTTAACGGTTTTGTGACATATGATAACTTACCTAAGCCCCGAAACTATCGAATTGGTCAAAAATAAAAATTTCAAAAGTGCCCCTATTTCTGCTTTAAACTTTAGGTACTATTCCAAAATGTATCACTGAGGTGACAGAAGTTGGTTTCGGAACATAATTTTTGAACAGGAGCTTTAACGGTTTTGTGACATATGATAACTTACTTAAGCCCCGGACCTATCAAATTGATCAAAAATGAAAATTTCAAAAGTGCCCCTATTTCTGCTTTAAACTTTAGGTACTATTCCAAAATGTATCACTGAGGTGACAGAAGTTGATTTCGGAGCATGATTTTTGAACAGGAGCTTTAACGGTTTTGTGACATATGATAACTTACCTAAGCCCCGAACCTATCGAATTGGTGAAAAATGAAAATTTCAAAAGTTCCCCTTTTTCTGCTTTAAACTTTAGGTACTATTCCAAAATGTATCACTGAGGTGACAGAAGTTGATTTCGGAACATAATTTTTGAACAGGAGCTTTAACGGTTTTGTGACATATGATAACTTACCTAAGCCCTGGACCTATCGAATTGGTCAAAAATGAAAATTTCAAAAGTGCCCCTATTTCTGCTTTAAACTTTAGGTACTATTCCAAAATGTATCACTGAGGTGACAGAAGTTGATTTCGGAACATAATTTTTGAACAGGAGCTTTAACGGTTTTGTGACATATGATAACTTACCTAAGCCCCGAACCTATCGAATTGGTCAAAAATGAAAATTTAAAAAATGCCCCTATTTCTGCTTTAAACTTAAGGTACCATTCCAAAATGTATCACTGAGGTGACAGAAGTTGATTTCTGAGCATGATTTTTGAACAGGCGCTTTAACGGTTTTGTGACATATGATAACTTACCTAAGCCCCAGACCTATCGAATTGGTCAAAAATGAAAATTTCGAAAGTGCCCCTATTTCTGCTTTAAACTTTAGGTACTATTCCAAAATGTATCACTGAGGTGACAGAAGTTGATTTCGGAGCATGATTTTTGAACAGGAGCTTTAACAGATTTGTGACATATGATAACTTACCTAAGCCCCAGACCTATCGAATTGGTCAAAAATGAAAATTTCGAAAGTGCCCCTATTTCTGCTTTAAACTTTAGGTACTATTCCAAAATGTATCACTGAGGTGACAGAAGTTGATTTCGGAGCATGATTTTTGAACAGGAGCTTTAACAGATTTGTGACATATGATAACTTACCTAAGCCCCAGACCTATCGAATTGGTCAAAAATGAAAATTTCGAAAGTGCCCCTATTTCTGCTTTAAACTTTAGGTACTATTCCAAAATGTATCACTGAGGTGACAGAAGTTGATTTCGGAACATAATTTTTGAACAGGAGCTTTAACGGTTTTGTGACATATGATAACTTACCTAAGCCCCGGACCTATCGAATTGATCGAAAATGAAAATTTCAAAAGTGCCCCTATTTCTGCTTTAAACTTTAGGTACTATTCCAAAATGTATCACTGAGGTGACAGAAGTTGATTTCGGAACATAATTTTTGAACAGGAGCTTTAACGGTTTTGTGACATATGATAACTTACCTAAGCCCCGAACCTATCGAATTGGTCAAAAATGAAAATTTCAAAAGTGCCCCTATTTCTGCTTTAAACTTTAGGTACTATTCCAAAATGTATCACTGAGGTGACAGAAGTTGATTTCGGAACATAATTTTTGAACAGGAGCTTTAACGGTTTTGTGACATATGATAACTTACCTAAGCCCCGAACCTATCGAATTGGTCAAAAATAAAAATTTCAAAAGTGCCCCTATTTCTGCTTTAAACTTTAGGTACTATTCCAAAATGTATCACTGAGGTGACAGAAGTTGATTTCGGAGCATGATTTTTGAACAGGAGCTTTAACGGTTTTGTGACATATGATAACTTACCTAAGCCCCGGACCTATCGAATTGATCAAAAATGAAAATTTCAAAAGTGCCCCTATTTCTGCTTTAAACTTTAGGTACTATTCCAAAATGTATCACTGAGGTGACAGAAGTTGATTTCGGAACATAATTTTTGAACAGGAGCTTTAACGGTTTTGTGACATATGATAACTTACCTAAGCCCCGGACCTATCGAATTGATCAAAAATGAAAATTTAAAAAGTGCCCCTATTTCTGCTTTAAACTTAAGGTACCATTCCAAAATGTATCACTGAGGTGACAGAAGTTGATTTCTGAGCATGATTTTTGAACAGGCGCTTTAACGGTTTTGTGACATATGATAACTTACCTAAGCCCCGGACCTATCGAATTGATCAAAAATGAAAATTTCAAAAGTGCCCCTATTTCTGCTTTAAACTTTAGGTACTATTCCAAAATGTTTCACTGAGGTGACAGAAGTTGATTTCGGAGCATGATTTTTGAACAGGAGCTTTAACAGATTTGTGACATATGATAACTTACCTAAGCTCCAGACCTATCGAATTGGTCAAAAATGAAAATTTCGAAAGTGCCCCTATTTCTGCTTTAAACTTTAGGTACTATTCCAAAATGTATCACTGAGGTGACAGAAGTTGATTTCGGAACATAATTTTTGAACAGGAGCTTTAACGGTTTTGTGACATATGATAACTTACCTAAGCCCCGGACCTATCGAATTGATCGAAAATGAAAATTTCAAAAGTGCCCCTATTTCTGCTTTAAACTTTAGGTACTATTCCAAAATGTATCACTGAGGTGACAGAAGTTGATTTCGGAACATAATTTTTGAACAGGAGCTTTAACGGTTTTGTGACATATGATAACTTACCTAAGCCCCGAACCTATTGAATTGGTCAAAAATGAAAATTTCAAAAGTGCCCCTATTTCTGCTTTAAACTTTAGGTACTATTCCAAAATGTATCACTGAGGTGACAGAAGTTGATTTCGGAACATAATTTTTGAACAGGAGCTTTAACGGTTTTGTGACATATGATAACTTACCTAAGCCCCGAACCTATCGAATTGGTCAAAAATAAAAATTTCAAAAGTGCCCCTATTTCTGCTTTAAACTTTAGGTACTATTCCAAAATGTATCACTGAGGTGACAGAAGTTGATTTCGGAGCATGATTTTTGAACAGGAGCTTTAACGGTTTTGTGACATATGATAACTTACCTAAGCCCCGGACCTATCGAATTGATCAAAAATGAAAATTTCAAAAGTGCCCCTATTTCTGCTTTAAACTTTAGGTACTATTCCAAAATGTATCACTGAGGTGACAGAAGTTGATTTCGGAACATAATTTTTGAACAGGAGCTTTAACGGTTTTGTGACATATGATAACTTACCTAAGCCCCGGACCTATCGAATTGATCAAAAATGAAAATTTAAAAAGTGCCCCTATTTCTGCTTTAAACTTAAGGTACCATTCCAAAATGTATCACTGAGGTGACAGAAGTTGATTTCTGAGCATGATTTTTGAACAGGCGCTTTAACGGTTTTGTGACATATGATAACTTACCTAAGCCCCGGACCTATCGAATTGATCAAAAATGAAAATTTCAAAAGTGCCCCTATTTCTGCTTTAAACTTTAGGTACTATTCCAAAATGTTTCACTGAGGTGACAGAAGTTGATTTCGGAACATAATTTTTGAACAGGAGCTTTAACGGTTTTGTGACATATGATAACTTACCTAAGCCCCGGACCTATCGAATTGATCAAAAATGAAAATTTCAAAAGTGCCCCTATTTCTGCTTTAAACTTTAGGTACTATTCCAAAATGTATCACTGAGGTGACAGAAGTTGATTTCGGAACATAATTTTTGAACAGGAGCTTTAACGGTTTTGTGACATATGATAACTTACCTAAGCCCCGGACCTATCGAATTGATCAAAAATGAAAATTTCAAAAGTGCCCCTATTTCTGCTTTAAACTTTAGGTACTATTCCAAAATGTATCACTGAGGTGACAGAAGTTGATTTCGGAACATAATTTTTGAACAGGAGCTTTAACGGTTTTGTGACATATGATAACTTACCTAAGCCCCGGACCTATCGAATTGATCAAAAATGAAAATTTAAAAAGTGCCCCTATTTCTGCTTTAAACTTAAGGTACCATTCCAAAATGTATCACTGAGGTGACAGAAGTTGATTTCTGAGCATGATTTTTGAACAGGCGCTTTAACGGTTTTTGTGACATATGATAACTTACCTAAGCCCCGGACCTATCGAATTGATCAAAAATGAAAATTTCAAAAGTGCCCCTATTTCTGCTTTAAACTTTAGGTACTATTCCAAAATGTTTCACTGAGGTGACAGAAGTTGATTTCGGAGCATGATTTTTGAACAGGAGCTTTAACAGATTTGTGACATATGATAACTTACCTAAGCCCCAGACCTATCGAATTGGTCAAAAATGAAAATTTCGAAAGTGCCCCTATTTCTGCTTTAAACTTTAGGTACTATTCCAAAATGTATCACTGAGGTGACAGAAGTTGATTTCGGAACATAATTTTTGAACAGGAGCTTTAACGGTTTTGGGACATATGATAACTTACCTAAGCCCCGGACCTATCGAATTGATCGAAAACGAAAATTTCAAAAGTGCCCCTGTTTCTGCTTTAAACTTTAGGTACTATTCCAAAATGTATCACTGAGGTGACAGAAGTTGATTTCGGAACATAATTTTTGAACAGGAGCTTTAACGGTTTTGTGACATATGATAACTTACCTAAGCCCCGAAACTATCGAATTGGTCAAAAATAAAAATTTCAAAAGTGCCCCTATTTCTGCTTTAAACTTTAGGTACTATTCCAAAATGTATCACTGAGGTGACAGAAGTTGGTTTCGGAACATAATTTTTGAACAGGAGCTTTAACGGTTTTGTGACATATGATAACTTACTTAAGCCCCGGACCTATCAAATTGATCAAAAATGAAAATTTCAAAAGTGCCCCTATTTCTGCTTTAAACTTTAGGTACTATTCCAAAATGTATCACTGAGGTGACAGAAGTTGATTTCGGAGCATGATTTTTGAACAGGAGCTTTAACGGTTTTGTGACATATGATAACTTACCTAAGCCCCGAACCTATCGAATTGGTGAAAAATGAAAATTTCAAAAGTTCCCCTTTTTCTGCTTTAAACTTTAGGTACTATTCCAAAATGTATCACTGAGGTGACAGAAGTTGATTTCGGAACATAATTTTTGAACAGGAGCTTTAACGGTTTTGTGACATATGATAACTTACCTAAGCCCTGGACCTATCGAATTGGTCAAAAATGAAAATTTCAAAAGTGCCCCTATTTCTGCTTTAAACTTTAGGTACTATTCCAAAATGTATCACTGAGGTGACAGAAGTTGATTTCGGAACATCATTTTTGAACAGGAGCTTTAACGGTTTTGTGACATATGATAACTTACCTAAGCCCCGGACCTATCGAATTGATCAAAAATGAAAATTTAAAAAGTGCCCCTATTTCTGCTTTAAACTTAAGGTACCATTCCAAAATGTATCACTGAGGTGACAGAAGATGATTTCTGAGCATGATTTTTGAACAGGCGCTTCAACGGTTTTGTGACATATGATAACTTACCTAAGCCCCGGACCTATCGAATTGATCAAAAATGAAAATTTAAAAAGTGCCCCTATTTCTGCTTTAAACTTAAGGTACCATTCCAAAATGTATCACTGAGGTGACAGAAGTTGATTTCGGAACATCATTTTTGAACAGGAGCTTTAACGGTTTTGTGACATATGATAACTTACCTAAGCCCCGGACCTATCGAATTGATCAAAAATGAAAATTTAAAAAGTGCCCCTATTTCTGCTTTAAACTTAAGGTACCATTCCAAAATGTTTCACTGAGGTGACAGAAGTTGATTTCGGAGCATAATTTTTGAACAGGAGCTTTAACGGTTTTGTGACATATGATAACTTACCTAAGCCCTGGACCTATCGAATTGGTCAAAAATGAAAATTTCAAAAGTGCCCCTATTTCTGCTTTAAACTTTAGGTACTATTCCAAAATGTATCACTGAGGTGACAGAAGTTGATTTCGGAACATAATTTTTGAACAGGAGCTTTAACGGTTTTGTGACATATGATAACTTACCTAAGCCCTGGACCTATCGAATTGGTCAAAAATGAAAATTTCAAAAGTGCCCCTATTTCTGCTTTAAACTTTAGGTACTATTCCAAAATGTATCACTGAGGTGACAGAAGTTGATTTCGGAACATCATTTTTGAACAGGAGCTTTAACGGTTTTGTGACATATGATAACTTACCTAAGCCCCGAACCTATCGAATTGGTCAAAAATAAAAATTTCAAAAGTGCCCCTATTTCTGCTTTAAACTTTAGGTACTATTCCAAAATGTATCACTGAGGTGGCAGAAGTTGATTTCGGAGCATGATTTTTGAACAGGAGCTTTAACGGTTTTGTGACATATGATAACTTACCTAAGCCCCGGACCTATCGAATTGATCAAAAATGAAAATTTCAAAAGTGCCCCTATTTCTGCTTTAAACTTTAGGTACTATTCCAAAATGTATCACTGAGGTGACAGAAGTTGATTTCGGAACATAATTTTTGAACAGGAGCTTTAACGGTTTTGTGACATATGATAACTTACCTAAGCCCCGGACCTATCGAATTGATCAAAAATGAAAATTTAAAAAGTGCCCCTATTTCTGCTTTAAACTTAAGGTACCATTCCAAAATGTATCACTGAGGTGACAGAAGTTGATTTCTGAGCATGATTTTTGAACAGGCGCTTCAACGGTTTTGTGACATATGATAACTTACCTAAGCCCCGGACCTATCGAATTGATCAAAAATGAAAATTTCAAAAGTGCCCCTATTTCTGCTTTAAACTTTAGGTACTATTCCAAAATGTTTCACTGAGGTGACAGAAGTTGATTTCGGAGCATGATTTTTGAACAGGAGCTTTAACAGATTTGTGACATATGATAACTTACCTAAGCCCCAGACCTATCGAATTGGTCAAAAATGAAAATTTCGAAAGTGCCCCTATTTCTGCTTTAAACTTTAGGTACTATTCCAAAATGTATCACTGAGGTGACAGAAGTTGATTTCGGAGCATGATTTTTGAACAGGAGCTTTAACAGATTTGTGACATATGATAACTTACCTAAGCCCCAGACCTATCGTATTGGTCAAAAATGAAAATTTCGAAAGTGCCCCTATTTCTGCTTTAAACTTTAGGTACTATTCCAAAATGTATCACTGAGGTGACAGAAGTTGATTTCGGAACATAATTTTTGAACAGGAGCTTTAACGGTTTTGTGACATATGATAACTTACCTAAGCCCCGGACCTATCGAATTGATCGAAAATGAAAATTTCAAAAGTGCCCCTATTTCTGCTTTAAACTTTAGGTACTATTCCAAAATGTATCACTGAGGTGACAGAAGTTGATTTCGGAACATCATTTTTGAACAGGAGCTTTAACGGTTTTGTGACATATGATAACTTACCTAAGCCCCGGACCTATCGAATTGATCAAAAATGAAAATTTCAAAAGTGCCCCTATTTCTGCTTTAAACTTTAGGTACTATTCCAAAATGTATCACTGAGGTGACAGAAGTTGATTTCGGAACATAATTTTTGAACAGGAGCTTTAACGGTTTTGTGACATATGATAACTTACCTAAGCCCCGAACCTATCGAATTGGTCAAAAATAAAAATTTCAAAAGTGCCCCTATTTCTGCTTTAAACTTTAGGTACTATTCCAAAATGTATCACTGAGGTGACAGAAGTTGGTTTCGGAACATAATTTTTGAACAGGAGCTTTAATGGTTTTGTGACATATGATAACTTACTTAAGCCCCGGACCTATCGAATTGATCGAAAATGAAAATTTCAAAAGTGCCCCTATTTCTGCTTTAAACTTTAGGTACTATTCCAAAATGTATCACTGAGGTGACAGAAGTTGATTTCGGAACATAATTTTTGAACAGGAGCTTTAACGGTTTTGTGACATATGATAACTTACCTAAGCCCCGAACCTATCTAATTGGTCAAAAATAAAAATTTCAAAAGTGCCCCTATTTCTGCTTTAAACTTTAGGTACTATTCCAAAATGTATCACTGAGGTGACAGAAGTTGATTTCGGAGCATGATTTTTGAACAGGAGCTTTAACGGTTTTGTGACATATGATAACTTACCTAAGCCCCGGACCTATCGAATTGATCAAAAATGAAAATTTCAAAAGTGCCCCTATTTCTGCTTTAAACTTTAGGTACTATTCCAAAATGTATCACTGAGGTGACAGAAGTTGATTTCGGAACATAATTTTTGAATAGGAGCTTTAACGGTTTTGTGACATATGATAACTTACCTAAGCCCCGGACCTATCGAATTGATCAAAAATGAAAATTTAAAAAGTGCCCCTATTTCTGCTTTAAACTTAAGGTACCATTCCAAAATGTATCACTGAGGTGACAGAAGTTGATTTCTGAGCATGATTTTTGAACAGGCGCTTTAACGGTTTTGTGACATATGATAACTTACCTAAGCCCCGGACCTATCGAATTGATCAAAAATGAAAATTTCAAAAGTGCCCCTATTTCTGCTTTAAACTTTAGGTACTATTCCAAAATGTTTCACTGAGGTGACAGAAGTTGATTTCGGAGCATGATTTTTGAACAGGAGCTTTAACAGATTTGTGACATATGATAACTTACCTAAGCCCCAGACCTATCGAATTGGTCAAAAATGAAAATTTCGAAAGTGCCCCTATTTCTGCTTTAAACTTTAGGTACTATTCCAAAATGTATCACTGAGGTGACAGAAGTTGATTTCGGAACATAATTTTTGAACAGGAGCTTTAACGGTTTTGTGACATATGATAACTTACCTAAGCCCCGGACCTATCGAATTGATCGAAAATGAAAATTTCAAAAGTGCCCCTATTTCTGCTTTAAACTTTAGGTACTATTCCAAAATGTATCACTGAGGTGACAGAAGTTGATTTCGGAACATAATTTTTGAACAGGAGCTTTAACGGTTTTGTGACATATGATAACTTACCTAAGCCCCGAACCTATCGAATTGGTCAAAAATGAAAATTTCAAAAGTGCCCCTATTTCTGCTTTAAACTTTAGGTACTATTCCAAAATGTATCACTGAGGTGACAGAAGTTGATTTCGGAACATAATTTTTGAACAGGAGCTTTAACGGTTTTGTGACATATGATAACTTACCTAAGCCCCGAACCTATCGAATTGGTCAAAAATAAAAATTTCAAAAGTGCCCCTATTTCTGCTTTAAACTTTAGGTACTATTCCAAAATGTATCACTGAGGTGACAGAAGTTGATTTCGGAGCATGATTTTTGAACAGGAGCTTTAACGGTTTTGTGACATATGATAACTTACCTAAGCCCCGGACCTATCGAATTGATCAAAAATGAAAATTTCAAAAGTGCCCCTATTTCTGCTTTAAACTTTAGGTACTATTCCAAAATGTATCACTGAGGTGACAGAAGTTGATTTCGGAACATAATTTTTGAACAGGAGCTTTAACGGTTTTGTGACATATGATAACTTACCTAAGCCCCGGACCTATCGAATTGATCAAAAATGAAAATTTAAAAAGTGCCCCTATTTCTGCTTTAAACTTAAGGTACCATTCCAAAATGTATCACTGAGGTGACAGAAGTTGATTTCTGAGCATGATTTTTGAACAGGCGCTTTAACGGTTTTGTGACATATGATAACTTACCTAAGCCCCGGACCTATCGAATTGATCAAAAATGAAAATTTCAAAAGTGCCCCTATTTCTGCTTTAAACTTTAGGTACTATTCCAAAATGTATCACTGAGGTGACAGAAGTTGATTTCGGAACATAATTTTTGAACAGGAGCTTTAACGGTTTTGTGACATATGATAACTTACCTAAGCCCCGGACCTATCGAATTGATCAAAAATGAAAATTTAAAAAGTGCCCCTATTTCTGCTTTAAACTTAAGGTACCATTCCAAAATGTATCACTGAGGTGACAGAAGTTGATTTCTGAGCATGATTTTTGAACAGGCGCTTTAACGGTTTTGTGACATATGATAACTTACCTAAGCCCCGGACCTATCGAATTGATCAAAAATGAAAATTTCAAAAGTGCCCCTATTTCTGCTTTAAACTTTAGGTACTATTCCAAAATGTTTCACTGAGGTGACAGAAGTTGATTTCGGAGCATGATTTTTGAACAGGAGCTTTAACAGATTTGTGACATATGATAACTTACCTAAGCCCCAGACCTATCGAATTGGTCAAAAATGAAAATTTCGAAAGTGCCCCTATTTCTGCTTTAAACTTTAGGTACTATTCCAAAATGTATCACTGAGGTGACAGAAGTTGATTTCGGAGCATGATTTTTGAACAGGAGCTTTAACAGATTTGTGACATATGATAACTTACCTAAGCCCCAGACCTATCGAATTGGTCAAAAATGAAAATTTCGAAAGTGCCCCTATTTCTGCTTTAAACTTTAGGTACTATTCCAAAATGTATCACTGAGGTGACAGAAGTTGATTTCGGAACATAATTTTTGAACAGGAGCTTTAACGGTTTTGGGACATATGATAACTTACCTAAGCCCCGGACCTATCGAATTGATCGAAAACGAAAATTTCAAAAGTGCCCCTATTTCTGCTTTAAACTTTAGGTACTATTCCAAAATGTATTACTGAGGTGACAGAAGTTGATTTCGGAACATAATTTTTGAACAGGAGCTTTAACGGTTTTGTGTCATATGATAACTTACCTAAGCCCCGGACCTATCGAATTGATCAAAAATGAAAATTTCAAAAGTGCCCCTATTTCTGCTTTAAACTTTAGGTACTATTCCAAAATGTATCACTGAGGTGACAGAAGTTGATTTCGGAGCATGATTTTTGAACAGGAGCTTTAACGGTTTTGTGACATATGATAACTTACCTAAGCCCCGAACCTATCGAATTGGTGAAAAATGAAAATTTCAAAAGTTCCCCTTTTTCTGCTTTAAACTTTAGGTACTATTCCAAAATGTATCACTGAGGTGACAGAAGTTGATTTCGGAACATAATTTTTGAACAGGAGCTTTAACGGTTTTGTGACATATGATAACTTACCTAAGCCCTGGACCTATCGAATTGGTCAAAAATGAAAATTTCAAAAGTGCCCCTATTTCTGCTTTAAACTTTAGGTACTATTCCAAAATGTATCACTGAGGTGACAGAAGTTGATTTCGGAACATCATTTTTGAACAGGAGCTTTAACGGTTTTGTGACATATGATAACTTACCTAAGCCCCGAACCTATCGAATTGGTCAAAAATAAAAATTTCAAAAGTGCCCCTATTTCTGCTTTAAACTTTAGGTACTATTCCAAAATGTATCACTGAGGTGACAGAAGTTGATTTCGGAGCATGATTTTTGAACAGTAGCTTTAACGGTTTTGTGACATATGATAACTTACCTAAGCCCCGGACCTATCGAATTGATCAAAAATGAAAATTTCAAAAGTGCCCCTATTTCTGCTTTAAACTTTAGGTACTATTCCAAAATGTATCACTGAGGTGACAGAAGTTGATTTCGGAACATAATTTTTGAACAGGAGCTTTAACGGTTTTGTGACATATGATAACTTACCTAAGCCCCGGACCTATCGAATTGATCAAAAATGAAAATTTAAAAAGTGCCCCTATTTCTGCTTTAAACTTAAGGTACCATTCCAAAATGTATCACTGAGGTGACAGAAGTTGATTTCTGAGCATGATTTTTGAACAGGCGCTTCAACGGTTTTGTGACATATGATAACTTACCTAAGCCCCGGACCTATCGAATTGATCAAAAATGAAAATTTCAAAAGTGCCCCTATTTCTGCTTTAAACTTTAGGTACTATTCCAAAATGTTTCACTGAGGTGACAGAAGTTGATTTCGGAGCGTGATTTTTGAACAGGAGCTTTAACAGATTTGTGACATATGATAACTTACCTAAGCCCCAGACCTATCGAATTGGTCAAAAATGAAAATTTCGAAAGTGCCCCTATTTCTGCTTTAAACTTTAGGTACTATTCCAAAATGTATCACTGAGGTGACAGAAGTTGATTTCGGAGCATGATTTTTGAACAGGAGCTTTAACAGATTTGTGACATATGATAACTTACCTAAGCCCCAGACCTATCGAATTGGTCAAAAATGAAAATTTCGAAAGTGCCCCTATTTCTGCTTTAAACTTTAGGTACTATTCCAAAATGTATCACTGAGGTGACAGAAGTTGATTTCGGAACATAATTTTTGAACAGGAGCTTTAACGGTTTTGGGACATATGATAACTTACCTAAGCCCCGGACCTATCGAATTGATCGAAAACGAAAATTTCAAAAGTGCCCCTATTTCTGCTTTAAACTTTAGGTACTATTCCAAAATGTATCACTGAGGTGACAGAAGTTGATTTCGGAACATAATTTTTGAACAGGAGCTTTAACGGTTTTGTGTCATATGATAACTTACCTAAGCCCCGGACCTATCGAATTGATCAAAAATGAAAATTTCAAAAGTGCCCCTATTTCTGCTTTAAACTTTAGGTACTATTCCAAAATGTATCACTGAGGTGACAGAAGTTGATTTCGGAGCATGATTTTTGAACAGGAGCTTTAACGGTTTTGTGACATATGATAACTTACCTAAGCCCCGAACCTATCGAATTGGTGAAAAATGAAAATTTCAAAAGTTCCCCTTTTTCTGCTTTAAACTTTAGGTACTATTCCAAAATGTATCACTGAGGTGACAGAAGTTGATTTCGGAACATAATTTTTGAACAGGAGCTTTAACGGTTTTGTGACATATGATAACTTACCTAAGCCCTGGACCTATCGAATTGGTCAAAAATGAAAATTTCAAAAGTGCCCCTATTTCTGCTTTAAACTTTAGGTACTATTCCAAAATGTATCACTGAGGTGACAGAAGTTGATTTCGGAACATCATTTTTGAACAGGAGCTTTAACGGTTTTGTGACATATGATAACTTACCTAAGCCCCGAACCTATCGAATTGGTCAAAAATAAAAATTTCAAAAGTGCCCCTATTTCTGCTTTAAACTTTAGGTACTATTCCAAAATGTATCACTGAGGTGACAGAAGTTGATTTCGGAGCATGATTTTTGAACAGTAGCTTTAACGGTTTTGTGACATATGATAACTTACCTAAGCCCCGGACCTATCGAATTGATCAAAAATGAAAATTTCAAAAGTGCCCCTATTTCTGCTTTAAACTTTAGGTACTATTCCAAAATGTATCACTGAGGTGACAGAAGTTGATTTCGGAACATCATTTTTGAACAGGAGCTTTAACGGTTTTGTGACATATGATAACTTACCTAAGCCCCGAACCTATCGAATTGATCAAAAATGAAAATTTCAAAAGTGCCCCTATTTCTGCTTTAAACTTTAGGTACTATTCCAAAATGTTTCACTGAGGTGACAGAAGTTGATTTCGGAGCGTGATTTTTGAACAGGAGCTTTAACAGATTTGTGACATATGATAACTTACCTAAGCCCCAGACCTATCGAATTGGTCAAAAATGAAAATTTCGAAAGTGCCCCTATTTCTGCTTTAAACTTTAGGTACTATTCCAAAATGTATCACTGAGGTGACAGAAGTTGATTTCGGAGCATGATTTGTGAACAGGAGCTTTAACGGTTTTGTGACATATGATAACTTACCTAAGCCCCGGACCTATCGAATTGATCAAAAATGAAAATTTCAAAAGTGCCCCTATTTCTGCTTTAAACTTTAGGTACTATTCCAAAATGTATCACTGAGGTGACAGAAGTTGATTTCGGAACATAATTTTTGAACAGGAGCTTTAACGGTTTTGTGACATATGATAACTTACCTAAGCCCCGGACCTATCGAATTGATCAAAAATGAAAATTTAAAAAGTGCCCCTATTTCTGCTTTAAACTTAAGGTACCATTCCAAAATGTATCACTGAGGTGACAGAAGTTGATTTCTGAGCATGATTTTTGAACAGGCGCTTTAACGGTTTTGTGACATATGATAACTTACCTAAGCCCCGGACCTATCGAATTGATCAAAAATGAAAATTTCAAAAGTGCCCCTATTTCTGCTTTAAACTTTAGGTACTATTCCAAAATGTTTCACTGAGGTGACAGAAGTTGATTTCGGAGCATGATTTTTAAACAGGAGCTTTAACAGATTTGTGACATATGATAACTTACCTAAGCCCCAGACCTATCGAATTGGTCAAAAATGAAAATTTCGAAAGTGCCCCTATTTCTGCTTTAAACTTTAGGTACTATTCCAAAATGTATCACTGAGGTGACAGAAGTTGATTTCGGAGCATGATTTTTGAACAGGAGCTTTAACAGATTTGTGACATATGATAACTTACCTAAGCCCCAGACCTATCGAATTGGTCAAAAATGAAAATTTCGAAAGTGCCCCTATTTCTGCTTTAAACTTTAGGTACTATTCCAAAATGTATCACTGAGGTGACAGAAGTTGATTTCGGAACATAATTTTTGAACAGGAGCTTTAACGGTTTTGTGACATATGATAACTTACCTAAGCCCCGGACCTATCGAATTGATCAAAAATGAAAATTTCAAAAGTGCCCCTATTTCTGCTTTAAACTTTAGGTACTATTCCAAAATGTATCACTGAGGTGACAGAAGTTGATTTCGGAACATAATTTTTGAACAGGAGCTTTAACGGTTTTGTGACATATGATAACTTACCTAAGCCCCGAACCTATCGAATTGGTCAAAAATGAAAATTTCAAAAGTGCCCCTATTTCTGCTTTAAACTTTAGGTACTATTCCAAAATGTATCACTGAGGTGACAGAAGTTGATTTCGGAACATAATTTTTGAACAGGAGCTTTAACGGTTTTGTGACATATGATAACTTACCTAAGCCCTGGACCTATCGAATTGGTCAAAAATGAAAATTTCAAAAGTGCCCCTATTTCTGCTTTAAACTTTAGGTACTATTCCAAAATGTATCACTGAGGTGACAGAAGTTGATTTCGGAACATCATTTTTGAACAGGAGCTTTAACGGTTTTGTGACATATGATAACTTACCTAAGCCCCGAACCTATCGAATTGGTCAAAAATGAAAATTTCAAAAGTGCCCCTATTTCTGCTTTAAACTTTAGGTAGTATTCCAAAATGTATCACTGATGTGACAGAAGTTGATTTCGGAACATAATTTTTGAACAGGAGCTTTAACGGTTTTGTGACATATGATAACTTACCTAAGCCCCGAACCTATCGAATTGGTCAAAAATAAAAATTTCAAAAGTGCCCCTATTTCTGCTTTAAACTTTAGGTACTATTCCAAAATGTATCACTGAGGTGACAGAAGTTGATTTCGGAGCATGATTTTTGAACAGGAGCTTTAACGGTTTTGTGACATATGATAACTTACCTAAGCCCCGGACCTATCGAATTGATCAAAAATGAAAATTTCAAAAGTGCCCCTATTTCTGCTTTAAACTTTAGGTACTATTCCAAAATGTATCACTGAGGTGACAGAAGTTGATTTCGGAACATAATTTTTGAACATGAGCTTTAACGGTTTTGTGACATATGATAACTTACCTAAGCCCCGGACCTATCGAATTGATCAAAAATGAAAATTTAAAAAGTGCCCCTATTTCTGCTTTAAACTTAAGGTACCATTCCAAAATGTATCACTGAGGTGACAGAAGTTGATTTCTGAGCATGATTTTTGAACAGGCGCTTTAACGGTTTTGTGACATATGATAACTTACCTAAGCCCCGGACCTATCGAATTGATCAAAAATGAAAATTTCAAAAGTGCCCCTATTTCTGCTTTAAACTTTAGGTACTATTCCAAAATGTTTCACTGAGGTGACAGAAGTTGATTTCGGAGCATGATTTTTGAACAGGAGCTTTAACAGATTTGTGACATATGATAACTTACCTAAGCCCCAGACCTATCGAATTGGTCAAAAATGAAAATTTCGAAAGTGCCCCTATTTCTGCTTTAAACTTTAGGTACTATTCCAAAATGTATCACTGAGGTGACAGAAGTTGATTTCGGAGCATGATTTTTGAACAGGAGCTTTAACAGATTTGTGACATATGATAACTTACCTAAGCCCCAGACCTATCGAATTGGTCAAAAATGAAAATTTCGAAAGTGCCCCTATTTCTGCTTTAAACTTTAGGTACTATTCCAAAATGTATCACTGAGGTGACAGAAGTTGATTTCGGAACATAATTTTTGAACAGGAGCTTTAACGGTTTTGGGACATATGATAACTTACCTAAGCCCCGGACCTATCGAATTGATCGAAAACGAAAATTTCAAAAGTGCCCCTATTTCTGCTTTAAACTTTAGGTACTATTCCAAAATGTATTACTGAGGTGACAGAAGTTGATTTCGGAACATAATTTTTGAACAGGAGCTTTAACGGTTTTGTGTCATATGATAACTTACCTAAGCCCCGGACCTATCGAATTGATCAAAAATGAAAATTTCAAAAGTGCCCCTATTTCTGCTTTAAACTTTAGGTACTATTCCAAAATGTATCACTGAGGTGACAGAAGTTGATTTCGGAGCATGATTTTTGAACAGGAGCTTTAACGGTTTTGTGACATATGATAACTTACCTAAGCCCCGAACCTATCGAATTGGTGAAAAATGAAAATTTCAAAAGTTCCCCTTTTTCTGCTTTAAACTTTAGGTACTATTCCAAAATGTATCACTGAGGTGACAGAAGTTGATTTCGGAACATAATTTTTGAACAGGAGCTTTAACGGTTTTGTGACATATGATAACTTACCTAAGCCCTGGACCTATCGAATTGGTCAAAAATGAAAATTTCAAAAGTGCCCCTATTTCTGCTTTAAACTTTAGGTACTATTCCAAAATGTATCACTGAGGTGACAGAAGTTGATTTCGGAACATCATTTTTGAACAGGAGCTTTAACGGTTTTGTGACATATGATAACTTACCTAAGCCCCGAACCTATCGAATTGGTCAAAAATAAAAATTTCAAAAGTGCCCCTATTTCTGCTTTAAACTTTAGGTACTATTCCAAAATGTATCACTGAGGTGACAGAAGTTGATTTCGGAGCATGATTTTTGAACAGTAGCTTTAACGGTTTTGTGACATATGATAACTTACCTAAGCCCCGGACCTATCGAATTGATCAAAAATGAAAATTTCAAAAGTGCCCCTATTTCTGCTTTAAACTTTAGGTACTATTCCAAAATGTATCACTGAGGTGACAGAAGTTGATTTCGGAACATAATTTTTGAACAGGAGCTTTAACGGTTTTGTGACATATGATAACTTACCTAAGCCCCGGACCTATCGAATTGATCAAAAATGAAAATTTAAAAAGTGCCCCTATTTCTGCTTTAAACTTAAGGTACCATTCCAAAATGTATCACTGAGGTGACAGAAGTTGATTTCTGAGCATGATTTTTGAACAGGCGCTTCAACGGTTTTGTGACATATGATAACTTACCTAAGCCCCGGACCTATCGAATTGATCAAAAATGAAAATTTCAAAAGTGCCCCTATTTCTGCTTTAAACTTTAGGTACTATTCCAAAATGTTTCACTGAGGTGACAGAAGTTGATTTCGGAGCGTGATTTTTGAAAAGGAGCTTTAACAGATTTGTGACATATGATAACTTACCTAAGCCCCAGACCTATCGAATTGGTCAAAAATGAAAATTTCGAAAGTGCCCCTATTTCTGCTTTAAACTTTAGGTACTATTCCAAAATGTATCACTGAGGTGACAGAAGTTGATTTCGGAGCATGATTTTTGAACAGGAGCTTTAACAGATTTGTGACATATGATAACTTACCTAAGCCCCAGACCTATCGAATTGGTCAAAAATGAAAATTTCGAAAGTGCCCCTATTTCTGCTTTAAACTTTAGGTACTATTCCAAAATGTATCACTGAGGTGACAGAAGTTGATTTCGGAACATAATTTTTGAACAGGAGCTTTAACGGTTTTGGGACATATGATAACTTACCTAAGCCCCGGACCTATCGAATTGATCGAAAACGAAAATTTCAAAAGTGCCCCTATTTCTGCTTTAAACTTTAGGTACTATTCCAAAATGTATCACTGAGGTGACAGAAGTTGATTTCGGAACATAATTTTTGAACAGGAGCTTTAACGGTTTTGTGTCATATGATAACTTACCTAAGCCCCGGACCTATCGAATTGATCAAAAATGAAAATTTCAAAAGTGCCCCTATTTCTGCTTTAAACTTTAGGTACTATTCCAAAATGTATCACTGAGGTGACAGAAGTTGATTTCGGAGCATGATTTTTGAACAGGAGCTTTAACGGTTTTGTGACATATGATAACTTACCTAAGCCCCGAACCTATCGAATTGGTGAAAAATGAAAATTTCAAAAGTTCCCCTTTTTCTGCTTTAAACTTTAGGTACTATTCCAAAATGTATCACTGAGGTGACAGAAGTTGATTTCGGAACATAATTTTTGAACAGGAGCTTTAACGGTTTTGTGACATATGATAACTTACCTAAGCCCTGGACCTATCGAATTGGTCAAAAATGAAAATTTCAAAAGTGCCCCTATTTCTGCTTTAAACTTTAGGTACTATTCCAAAATGTATCACTGAGGTGACAGAAGTTGATTTCGGAACATCATTTTTGAACAGGAGCTTTAACGGTTTTGTGACATATGATAACTTACCTAAGCCCCGAACCTATCGAATTGGTCAAAAATAAAAATTTCAAAAGTGCCCCTATTTCTGCTTTAAACTTTAGGTACTATTCCAAAATGTATCACTGAGGTGACAGAAGTTGATTTCGGAGCATGATTTTTGAACAGTAGCTTTAACGGTTTTGTGACATATGATAACTTACCTAAGCCCCGGACCTATCGAATTGATCAAAAATGAAAATTTCAAAAGTGCCCCTATTTCTGCTTTAAACTTTAGGTACTATTCCAAAATGTATCACTGAGGTGACAGAAGTTGATTTCGGAACATCATTTTTGAACAGGAGCTTTAACGGTTTTGTGACATATGATAACTTACCTAAGCCCCGAACCTATCGAATTGATCAAAAATGAAAATTTCAAAAGTGCCCCTATTTCTGCTTTAAACTTTAGGTACTATTCCAAAATGTTTCACTGAGGTGACAGAAGTTGATTTCGGAGCGTGATTTTTGAACAGGAGCTTTAACAGATTTGTGACATATGATAACTTACCTAAGCCCCAGACCTATCGAATTGGTCAAAAATGAAAATTTCGAAAGTGCCCCTATTTCTGCTTTAAACTTTAGGTACTATTCCAAAATGTATCACTGAGGTGACAGAAGTTGATTTCGGAGCATGATTTTTGAACAGGAGCTTTAACAGATTTGTGACATATGATAACTTACCTAAGCCCCAGACCTATCGAATTGGTCAAAAATGAAAATTTCGAAAGTGCCCCTATTTCTGCTTTAAACTTTAGGTACTATTCCAAAATGTATCACTGAGGTGACAGAAGTTGATTTCGGAACATAATTTTTGAACAGGAGCTTTAACGGTTTTGTGACATATGATAACTTACCTAAGCCCCGGACCTATCGAATTGATCGAAAATGAAAATTTCAAAAGTGCCCCTATTTCTGCTTTAAACTTTAGGTACTATTCCAAAATGTATCACTGAGGTGACAGAAGTTGATTTCGGAACATAATTTTTGAACAGGAGCTTTAACGGTTTTGTGACATATGATAACTTACCTAAGCCCCGGACCTATCGAATTGATCAAAAATGAAAATTTCAAAAGTGCCCCTATTTCTGCTTTAAACTTTAGGTACTATTCCAAAATGTATCACTGAGGTGACAGAAGTTGATTTCGGAACATAATTTTTGAACAGGAGCTTTAACGGTTTTGTGACATATGATAACTTACCTAAGCCCCGAACCTATCGAATTGGTCAAAAATAAAAATTTCAAAAGTGCCCCTATTTCTGCTTTAAACTTTAGGTACTATTCCAAAATGTATCACTGAGGTGACAGAAGTTGGTTTCGGAACATAATTTTTGAACAGGAGCTTTAACGGTTTTGTGACATATGATAACTTACTTAAGCCCCGGACCTATCGAATTGATCAAAAATGAAAATTTCAAAAGTGCCCCTATTTCTGCTTTAAACTTTAGGTACTATTCCAAAATGTATCACTGAGGTGACAGAAGTTGATTTCGGAACATAATTTTTGAACAGGAGCTTTAACGGTTTTGTGACATATGATAACTTACCTAAGCCCCGAACCTATCGAATTGGTCAAAAATAAAAATTTCAAAAGTGCCCCTATTTCTGCTTTAAACTTTAGGTACTATTCCAAAATGTATCACTGAGGTGACAGAAGTTGATTTCGGAGCATGATTTTTGAACAGGAGCTTTAACGGTTTTGTGACATATGATAACTTACCTAAGCCCCGGACCTATCGAATTGATCAAAAATGAAAATTTCAAAAGTGCCCCTATTTCTGCTTTAAACTTTAGGTACTATTCCAAAATGTATCACTGAGGTGACAGAAGTTGATTTCGGAACATAATTTTTGAACAGGAGCTTTAACGGTTTTGTGACATATGATAACTTACCTAAGCCCCGGACCTATCGAATTGATCAAAAATGAAAATTTAAAAAGTGCCCCTATTTCTGCTTTAAACTTAAGGTACCATTCCAAAATGTATCACTGAGGTGACAGAAGTTGATTTCTGAGCATGATTTTTGAACAGGCGCTTCAACGGTTTTGTGACATATGATAACTTACCTAAGCCCCGGACCTATCGAATTGATCAAAAATGAAAATTTCAAAAGTGCCCCTATTTCTGCTTTAAACTTTAGGTACTATTCCAAAATGTTTCACTGAGGTGACAGAAGTTGATTTCGGAGCGTGATTTTTGAACAGGAGCTTTAACAGATTTGTGACATATGATAACTTACCTAAGCCCCAGACCTATCGAATTGGTCAAAAATGAAAATTTCGAAAGTGCCCCTATTTCTGCTTTAAACTTTAGGTACTATTCCAAAATGTATCACTGAGGTGACAGAAGTTGATTTCGGAGCATGATTTTTGAACAGGAGCTTTAACAGATTTGTGACATATGATAACTTACCTAAGCCCCAGACCTATCGAATTGGTCAAAAATGAAAATTTCGAAAGTGCCCCTATTTCTGCTTTAAACTTTAGGTACTATTCCAAAATGTATCACTGAGGTGACAGAAGTTGATTTCGGAACATAATTTTTGAACAGGAGCTTTAACGGTTTTGTGACATATGATAACTTACCTAAGCCCCGGACCTATCGAATTGATCAAAAATGAAAATTTCAAAAGTGCCCCTATTTCTGCTTTAAACTTTAGGTACTATTCCAAAATGTATCACTGAGGTGACAGAAGTTGGTTTCGGAACATAATTTTTGAACAGGAGCTTTAACGGTTTTGTGACATATGATAACTTACTTAAGCCCCGGACCTATCGAATTGATCAAAAATGAAAATTTCAAAAGTGCCCCTATTTCTGCTTTAAACTTTAGGTACTATTCCAAAATGTATCACTGAGGTGACAGAAGTTGATTTCGGAACATAATTTTTGAACAGGAGCTTTAACGGTTTTGTGACATATGATAACTTACCTAAGCCCCGAACCTATCGAATTGGTCAAAAATAAAAATTTCAAAAGTGCCCCTATTTCTGCTTTAAACTTTAGGTACTATTCCAAAATGTATCACTGAGGTGACAGAAGTTGATTTCGGAGCATGATTTTTGAACAGGAGCTTTAACGGTTTTGTGACATATGATAACTTACCTAAGCCCCGGACCTATCGAATTGATCAAAAATGAAAATGTCAAAAGTGCCCCTATTTCTGCTTTAAACTTTAGGTACTATTCCAAAATGTATCACTGAGGTGACAGAAGTTGATTTCGGAACATCATTTTTGAACAGGAGCTTTAACGGTTTTGTGACATATGATAACTTACCTAAGCCCCGGACCTATCGAATTGATCAAAAATGAAAATTTAAAAAGTGCCCCTATTTCTGCTTTAAACTTAAGGTACCATTCCAAAATGTATCACTGAGGTGACAGAAGTTGATTTCTGAGCATGATTTTTGAACAGGCGCTTTAACGGTTTTGTGACATATGATAACTTACCTAAGCCCCGGACCTATCGAATTGATCAAAAATGAAAATTTCAAAAGTGCCCCTATTTCTGCTTTAAACTTTAGGTACTATTCCAAAATGTATCACTGAGGTGACAGAAGTTGATTTCGGAACATAATTTTTGAACAGGAGCTTTAACGGTTTTGTGACATATGATAACTTACCTAAGCCCCGAACCTATCGAATTGGTCAAAAATAAAAATTTCAAAAGTGCCCCTATTTCTGCTTTAAACTTTAGGTACTATTCCAAAATGTATCACTGAGGTGACAGAAGTTGGTTTCGGAACATAATTTTTGAACAGGAGCTTTAACGGTTTTGTGACATATGATAACTTACTTAAGCCCCGGACCTATCGAATTGATCAAAAATGAAAATTTCAAAAGTGCCCCTATTTCTGCTTTAAACTTTAGGTACTATTCCAAAATGTATCACTGAGGTGACAGAAGTTGATTTCGGAACATAATTTTTGAACAGGAGCTTTAACGGTTTTGTGACATATGATAACTTACCTAAGCCCCGAACCTATCGAATTGGTCAAAAATAAAAATTTCAAAAGTGCCCCTATTTCTGCTTTAAACTTTAGGTACTATTCCAAAATGTATCACTGAGGTGACAGAAGTTGATTTCGGAGCATGATTTTTGAACAGGAGCTTTAACGGTTTTGTGACATATGATAACTTACCTAAGCCCCGGACCTATCGAATTGATCAAAAATGAAAATTTCAAAAGTGCCCCTATTTCTGCTTTAAACTTTAGGTACTATTCCAAAATGTATCACTGAGGTGACAGAAGTTGATTTCGGAACATAATTTTTGAACAGGAGCTTTAACGGTTTTGTGACATATGATAACTTACCTAAGCCCCGGACCTATCGAATTTATCAAAAATGAAAATTTAAAAAGTGCCCCTATTTCTGCTTTAAACTTAAGGTACCATTCCAAAATGTATCACTGAGGTGACAGAAGTTGATTTCTGAGCATGATTTTTGAACAGGCGCTTCAACGGTTTTGTGACATATGATAACTTACCTAAGCCCCGGACCTATCGAATTGATCAAAAATGAAAATTTCAAAAGTGCCCCTATTTCTGCTTTAAACTTTAGGTACTATTCCAAAATGTTTCACTGAGGTGACAGAAGTTGATTTCGGAGCGTGATTTTTGAACAGGAGCTTTAACAGATTTGTGACATATGATAACTTACCTAAGCCCCAGACCTATCGAATTGGTCAAAAATGAAAATTTCGAAAGTGCCCCTATTTCTGCTTTAAACTTTAGGTACTATTCCAAAATGTATCACTGAGGTGACAGAAGTTGATTTCGGAGCATGATTTTTGAACAGGAGCTTTAACAGATTTGTGACATATGATAACTTACCTAAGCCCCAGACCTATCGAATTGGTCAAAAATGAAAATTTCGAAAGTGCCCCTATTTCTGCTTTAAACTTTAGGTACTATTCCAAAATGTATCACTGAGGTGACAGAAGTTGATTTCGGAACATAATTTTTGAACAGGAGCTTTAACGGTTTTGTGACATATGATAACTTACCTAAGCCCCGAACCTATCGAATTGGTCAAAAATAAAAATTTCAAAAGTGCCCCTATTTCTGCTTTAAACTTTAGGTACTATTCCAAAATGTATCACTGAGGTGACAGAAGTTGATTTCGGAGCATGATTTTTGAACAGGAGCTTTAACGGTTTTGTGACATATGATAACTTACCTAAGCCCCGGACCTATCGAATTGATCAAAAATGAAAATGTCAAAAGTGCCCCTATTTCTGCTTTAAACTTTAGGTACTATTCCAAAATGTATCACTGAGGTGACAGAAGTTGATTTCGGAACATCATTTTTGAACAGGAGCTTTAACGGTTTTGTGACATATGATAACTTACCTAAGCCCCGGACCTATCGAATTGATCAAAAATGAAAATTTAAAAAGTGCCCCTATTTCTGCTTTAAACTTAAGGTACCATTCCAAAATGTATCACTGAGGTGACAGAAGTTGATTTCTGAGCATGATTTTTGAACAGGCGCTTTAACGGTTTTGTGACATATGATAACTTACCTAAGCCCCGGACCTATCGAATTGATCAAAAATGAAAATTTCAAAAGTGCCCCTATTTCTGCTTTAAACTTTAGGTACTATTCCAAAATGTTTCACTGAGGTGACAGAAGTTGATTTCGGAGCATGATTTTTGAACAGGAGCTTTAACAGATTTGTGACATATGATAACTTACCTAAGCCCCAGACCTATCGAATTGGTCAAAAATGAAAATTTCGAAAGTGCCCCTATTTCTGCTTTAAACTTTAGGTACTATTCCAAAATGTATCACTGAGGTGACAGAAGTTGATTTCGGAGCATGATTTTTGAACAGGAGCTTTAACAGATTTGTGACATATGATAACTTACCTAAGCCCCAGACCTATCGAATTGGTCAAAAATGAAAATTTCGAAAGTGCCCCTATTTCTGCTTTAAACTTTAGGTACTATTCCAAAATGTATCACTGAGGTGACAGAAGTTGATTTCGGAACATAATTTTTGAACAGGAGCTTTAACGGTTTTGTGACATATGATAACTTACCTAAGCCCCGAACCTATCGAATTGGTCAAAAATGAAAATTTCAAAAGTGCCCCTATTTCTGCTTTAAACTTTAGGTACTATTCCAAAATGTATCACTGAGGTGACAGAAGTTGATTTCGGAACATAATTTTTGAACAGGAGCTTTAACGGTTTTGTGACATATGATAACTTACCTAAGCCCCGAACCTATCGAATTGGTCAAAAATGAAAATTTCAAAAGTGCCCCTATTTCTGCTTTAAACTTTAGGTACTATTCCAAAATGTATCACTGAGGTGACAGAAGTTGATTTCGGAACATAATTTTTGAACAGGAGCTTTAACGGTTTTGTGACATATGATAACTTACCTAAGCCCCGAACCTATCGAATTGGTCAAAAATAAAAATTTCAAAAGTGCCCCTATTTCTGCTTTAAACTTTAGGTACTATTCCAAAATGTATCACTGAGGTGACAGAAGTTGATTTCGGAGCATGATTTTTGAACAGGAGCTTTAACGGTTTTGTGACATATGATAACTTACCTAAGCCCCGGACCTATCGAATTGATCAAAAATGAAAATTTCAAAAGTGCCCCTATTTCTGCTTTAAACTTTAGGTACTATTCCAAAATGTATCACTGAGGTGACAGAAGTTGATTTCGGAGCATGATTTTTGAACAGGAGCTTTAACGGTTTTGTGACATATGATAACTTACCTAAGCCCCGGACCTATCGAATTGATCAAAAATGAAAATTTCAAAAGTGCCCCTATTTCTGCTTTAAACTTTAGGTACTATTCCAAAATGTATCACTGAGGTGACAGAAGTTGATTTCGGAACATAATTTTTGAACAGGAGCTTTAACGGTTTTGTGACATATGATAACTTACCTAAGCCCCGTCCCTATCGAATTGATCAAAAATGAAAATTTAAAAAGTGCCCCTATTTCTGCTTTAAACTTAAGGTACCATTCCAAAATGTATCACTGAGGTGACAGAAGTTGATTTCTGAGCATGATTTTTGAACAGGAGCTTTAACGGTTTTGTGACATATGATAACTTACCTAAGCCCCGAACCTATCGAATTGGTCAAAAATGAAAATTTCAAAAGTGCCCCTATTTCTGCTTTAAACTTTAGGTACTATTCCAAAATGTATCACTGAGGTGACAGAAGTTGATTTCGGAACATAATTTTTGAACAGGAGCTTTAACGGTTTTGTGACATATGATAACTTACCTAAGCCCCGAACCTATCGAATTGGTCAAAAATGAAAATTTCAAAAGTGCCCCTATTTCTGCTTTAAACTTTAGGTACTATTCCAAAATGTATCACTGAGGTGACAGAAGTTGATTTCGGAACATAATTTTTGAACAGGAGCTTTAACGGTTTTGTGACATATGATAACTTACCTAAGCCCCGAACCTATCGAATTGGTCAAAAATAAAAATTTCAAAAGTGCCCCTATTTCTGCTTTAAACTTTAGGTACTATTCCAAAATGTATCACTGAGGTGACAGAAGTTGATTTCGGAGCATGATTTTTGAACAGGAGCTTTAACGGTTTTGTGACATATGATAACTTACCTAAGCCCCGGACCTATCGAATTGATCAAAAAATGAAAATTTCAAAAGTGCCCCTATTTCTGCTTTAAACTTTAGGTACTATTCCAAAATGTATCACTGAGGTGACAGAAGTTGATTTCGGAGCATGATTTTTGAACAGGAGCTTTAACGGTTTTGTGACATATGATAACTTACCTAAGCCCCGGACCTATCGAATTGATCAAAAATGAAAATTTCAAAAGTGCCCCTATTTCTGCTTTAAACTTTAGGTACTATTCCAAAATGTATCACTGAGGTGACAGAAGTTGATTTCGGAACATAATTTTTGAACAGGAGCTTTAACGGTTTTGTGACATATGATAACTTACCTAAGCCCCGGACCTATCGAATTGATCAAAAATGAAAATTTAAAAAGTGCCCCTATTTCTGCTTTAAACTTAAGGTACCATTCCAAAATGTATCACTGAGGTGACAGAAGTTGATTTCTGAGCATGATTTTTGAACAGGCGCTTTAACGGTTTTGTGACATATGATAACTTACCTAAGCCCCGGACCTATCGAATTGATCAAAAATGAAAATTTCAAAAGTGCCCCTATTTCTGCTTTAAACTTTAGGTACTATTCCAAAATGTTTCACTGAGGTGACAGAAGTTGATTTCGGAGCATGATTTTTGAACAGGAGCTTTAACAGATTTGTGACATATGATAACTTACCTAAGCCCCAGACCTATCGAATTGGTCAAAAATGAAAATTTCGAAAGTGCCCCTATTTCTGCTTTAAACTTTAGGTACTATTCCAAAATGTATCACTGAGGTGACAGAAGTTGATTTCGGAGCATGATTTTTGAACAGGAGCTTTAACAGATTTGTGACATATGATAACTTACCTAAGCCCCAGACCTATCGAATTGGTCAAAAATGAAAATTTCGAAAGTGCCCCTATTTCTGCTTTAAACTTTAGGTACTATTCCAAAATGTATCACTGAGGTGACAGAAGTTGATTTCGGAACATAATTTTTGAACAGGAGCTTTAACGGTTTTGTGACATATGATAACTTACCTAAGCCCCGAACCTATCGAATTGGTCAAAAATGAAAATTTCAAAAGTGCCCCTATTTCTGCTTTAAACTTTAGGTACTATTCCAAAATGTATCACTGAGGTGACAGAAGTTGATTTCGGAACATAATTTTTGAACAGGAGCTTTAACGGTTTTGTGACATATGATAACTTACCTAAGCCCCGAACCTATCGAATTGGTCAAAAATGAAAATTTCAAAAGTGCCCCTATTTCTGCTTTAAACTTTAGGTACTATTCCAAAATGTATCACTGAGGTGACAGAAGTTGATTTCGGAACATAATTTTTGAACAGGAGCTTTAACGGTTTTGTGACATATGATAACTTACCTAAGCCCCGAACCTATCGAATTGGTCAAAAATAAAAATTTCAAAAGTGCCCCTATTTCTGCTTTAAACTTTAGGTACTATTCCAAAATGTATCACTGAGGTGACAGAAGTTGATTTCGGAACATAATTTTTGAACAGGAGCTTTAACGGTTTTGTGACATATGATAACTTACCTAAGCCCCGGACCTATCGAATTGATCAAAAATGAAAATTTCAAAAGTGCCCCTATTTCTGCTTTAAACTTTAGGTACTATTCCAAAATGTATCACTGAGGTGACAGAAGTTGATTTCGGAACATAATTTTTGAACAGGAGCTTTAACGGTTTTGTGACATATGATAACTTACCTAAGCCCCGGACCTATCGAATTGTTCAAAAATGAAAATTTAAAAAGTGCCCCTATTTCTGCTTTAAACTTAAGGTACCATTCCAAAATGTATCACTGAGGTGACAGAAGTTGATTTCTGAGCATGATTTTTGAACAGGCGCTTTAACGGTTTTGTGACATATGATAACTTACCTAAGTCCCGGACCTATCGAATTGATCAAAAATGAAAATTTCAAAAGTGCCCCTATTTCTGCTTTAAACTTTAGGTACTATTCCAAAATGTTTCACTGAGGTGACAGAAGTTGATTTCGGAGCATGATTTTTGAACAGGAGCTTTAACAGATTTGTGACATATGATAACTTACCTAAGCCCCAGACCTATCGAATTGGTCAAAAATGAAAATTTCGAAAGTGCCCCTATTTCTGCTTTAAACTTTAGGTACTATTCCAAAATGTATCACTGAGGTGACAGAAGTTGATTTCGGAGCATGATTTTTGAACAGGAGCTTTAACAGATTTGTGACATATGATAACTTACCTAAGCCCCAGACCTATCGAATTGGTCAAAAATGAAAATTTCGAAAGTGCCCCTATTTCTGCTTTAAACTCTAGGTACTATTCCAAAATGTATCACTGAGGTGACAGAAGTTGATTTCGGAACATAATTTTTGAACAGGAGCTTTAACGGTTTTGGGACATATGATAACTTACCTAAGCCCCGGACCTATCGAATTGATCGAAAACGAAAATTTCAAAAGTGCCCCTATTTCTGCTTTAAACTTTAGGTACTATTCCAAAATGTATCACTGAGGTGACAGAAGTTGATTTCGGAACATAATTTTTGAACAGGAGCTTTAACGGTTTTGTGACATATGATAACTTACCTAAGCCCCGGACCTATCGAATTGATCAAAAATGAAAATTTCAAAAGTGCCCCTATTTCTGCTTTAAACTTTAGGTACTATTCCAAAATGTATCACTGAGGTGACAGAAGTTGATTTCGGAACATAATTTTTGAACAGGAGCTTTAACGGTTTTGTGACATATGATAACTTACCTAAGCCCCGAACCTATCGAATTGGTCAAAAATGAAAATTTCAAAAGTGCCCCTATTTCTGCTTTAAACTTTAGGTACTATTCCAAAATGTATCACTGAGGTGACAGAAGTTGATTTCGGAACATAATTTTTGAACAGGAGCTTTAACGGTTTTGTGACATATGATAACTTACCTAAGCCCCGAACCTATCGAATTGGTCAAAAATAAAAATTTCAAAAGTGCCCCTATTTCTGCTTTAAACTTTAGGTACTATTCCAAAATGTATCACTGAGGTGACAGAAGTTGGTTTCGGAACATAATTTTTGAACAGGAGCTTTAACGGTTTTGTGACATATGATAACTTACTTAAGCCCCGGACCTATCAAATTGATCAAAAATGAAAATTTCAAAAGTGCCCCTATTTCTGCTTTAAACTTTAGGTACTATTCCAAAATGTATCACTGAGGTGACAGAAGTTGATTTCGGAACATAATTTTTGAACAGGAGCTTTAACGGTTTTGTGACATATGATAACTTACCTAAGCCCTGGACCTATCGAATTGGTCAAAAATGAAAATTTCAAAAGTGCCCCTATTTCTGCTTTAAACTTTAGGTACTATTCCAAAATGTATCACTGAGGTGACAGAAGTTGATTTCGGAACATACTTTTTGAACAGGAGCTTTAACGGTTTTGTGACATATGATAACTTACCTAAGCCCCGAACCTATCGAATTGGTCAAAAATAAAAATTTCAAAAGTGCCCCTATTTCTGCTTTAAACTTTAGGTACTATTCCAAAATGTATCACTGAGGTGACAGAAGTTGATTTCGGAGCATGATTTTTGAACAGGAGCTTTAACGGTTTTGTGACATATGATAACTTACCTAAGCCCCGGACCTATCGAATTGATCAAAAATGAAAATTTCAAAAGTGCCCCTATTTCTGCTTTAAACTTTAGGTACTATTCCAAAATGTATCACTGAGGTGACAGAAGTTGATTTCGGAACATAATTTTTGAACAGGAGCTTTAACGGTTTTGTGACATATGATAACTTACCTAAGCCCCGGACCTATCGAATTGATCAAAAATGAAAATTTAAAAAGTGCCCCTCTTTCTGCTTTAAACTTAAGGTACCATTCCAAAATGTATCACTGAGGTGACAGAAGTTGATTTCTGAGCATGATTTTTGAACAGGCGCTTTAACGGTTTTGTGACATATGATAACTTACCTAAGCCCCGGAACTATCGAATTGATCAAAAATGAAAATTTCAAAAGTGCCCCTATTTCTGCTTTAAACTTTAGGTACTATTCCAAAATGTTTCACTGAGGTGACAGAAGTTGATTTCGGAGCATGATTTTTGAACAGGAGCTTTAACAGATTTGTGACATATGATAACTTACCTAAGCCCCAGACCTATCGAATTGGTCAAAAATGAAAATTTCGAAAGTGCCCCTATTTCTGCTTTAAACTTTATGTACTATTCCAAAATGTATCACTGAGGTGACAGAAGTTGATTTCGGAGCATGATTTTTGAACAGGAGCTTTAACAGATTTGTGACATATGATAACTTACCTAAGCCCCAGACCTATCGAATTGGTCAAAAATGAAAATTTCGAAAGTGCCCCTATTTCTGCTTTAAACTTTAGGTACTATTCCAAAATGTATCACTGAGGTGACAGAAGTTGATTTCGGAACATAATTTTTGAACAGGAGCTTTAACGGTTTTGTGACATATGATAACTTACCTAAGCCCCGGACCTATCGAATTGATCGAAAATGAAAATTTCAAAAGTGCCCCTATTTCTGCTTTAAACTTTAGGTACTATTCCAAAATGTATCACTGAGGTGACAGAAGTTGATTTCGGAACATAATTTTTGAACAGGAGCTTTAACGGTTTTGTGACATATGATAACTTACCTAAGCCCCGGACCTATCGAATTGATCAAAAATGAAAATTTCAAAAGTGCCCCTATTTCTGCTTTAAACTTTAGGTACTATTCCAAAATGTATCACTGAGGTGACAGAAGTTGATTTCGGAACATAATTTTTGAACAGGAGCTTTAACGGTTTTGTGACATATGATAACTTACCTAAGCCCCGAACCTATCGAATTGGTCAAAAATAAAAATTTCAAAAGTGACCCTATTTCTGCTTTAAACTTTAGGTACTATTCCAAAATGTATCACTGAGGTGACAGAAGTTGATTTCGGAGCATGATTTTTGAACAGGAGCTTTAACGGTTTTGTGACATATGATAACTTACCTAAGCCCCGAACCTATCGAATTGGTCAAAAATGAAAATTTCAAAAGTGCCCCTATTTCTGCTTTAAACTTTAGGTACTATTCCAAAATGTATCACTGAGGTGACAGAAGTTGATTTCGGAACATAATTTTTGAACAGGAGCTTTAACGGTTTTGTGACATATGATAACTTACCTAAGCCCCGAACCTATCGAATTGGTCAAAAATAAAAATTTCAAAAGTGACCCTATTTCTGCTTTAAACTTTAGGTACTATTCCAAAATGTATCACTGAGGTGACAGAAGTTGATTTCGGAGCATGATTTTTGAACAGGAGCTTTAACGGTTTTGTGACATATGATAACTTACCTAAGCCCCGGACCTATCGAATTGATCAAAAATGAAAATTTCAAAAGTGCCCCTATTTCTGCTTTAAACTTTAGGTACTATTCCAAAATGTATCACTGAGGTGACAGAAGTTGATTTCGGAACATAATTTTTGAACAGGAGCTTTAACGGTTTTGTGACATATGATAACTTACCTAAGCCCCGAACCTATCGAATTGGTCAAAAATAAAAATTTCAAAAGTGCCCCTATTTCTGCTTTAAACTTTAGGTACTATTCCAAAATGTATCACTGAGGTGACAGAAGTTGATTTCGGAGCATGATTTTTGAACAGGAGCTTTAACGGTTTTGTGACATATGATAACTTACCTAAGCCCCGGACCTATCGAATTGATCAAAAATGAAAATTTCAAAAGTGCCCCTATTTCTGCTTTAAACTTTAGGTACTATTCCAAAATGTATCACTGAGGTGACAGAAGTTGATTTCGGAGCATGATTTTTGAACAGGAGCTTTAACGGTTTTGTGACATATGATAACTTACCTAAGCCCCGGACCTATCGAATTGATCAAAAATGAAAATTTCAAAAGTGCCCCTATTTCTGCTTTAAACTTTAGGTACTATTCCAAAATGTTTCACTGAGGTGACAGAAGTTGATTTCGGAGCATGATTTTTGAACAGGAGCTTTAACAGATTTGTGACATATGATAACTTACCTAAGCCCCAGACCTATCGAATTGGTCAAAAATGAAAATTTCGAAAGTGCCCCTATTTCTGCTTTAAACTTTAGGTACTATTCCAAAATGTATCACTGAGGTGACAGAAGTTGATTTCGGAGCATGATTTTTGAACAGGAGCTTTAACAGATTTGTGACATATGATAACTTACCTAAGCCCCAGACCTATCGAATTGGTCAAAAATGAAAATTTCGAAAGTGCCCCTATTTCTGCTTTAAACTTTAGGTACTATTCCAAAATGTATCACTGAGGTGACAGAAGTTGATTTCGGAACATAATTTTTGAACAGGAGCTTTAACGGTTTTGTGACATATGATAACTTACCTAAGCCCCGGACCTATCGAATTGATCGAAAATGAAAATTTCAAAAGTGCCCCTATTTCTGCTTTAAACTTTAGGTACTATTCCAAAATGTATCACTGAGGTGACAGAAGTTGATTTCGGAACATAATTTTTGAACAGGAGCTTTAACGGTTTTGTGACATATGATAACTTACCTAAGCCCCGGACCTATCGAATTGATCAAAAATGAAAATTTCAAAAGTGCCCCTATTTCTGCTTTAAACTTTAGGTACTATTCCAAAATGTATCACTGAGGTGACAGAAGTTGATTTCGGAACATAATTTTTGAACAGGAGCTTTAACGGTTTTGTGACATATGATAACTTACCTAAGCCCCGAACCTATCGAATTGGTCAAAAATGAAAATTTCAAAAGTGCCCCTATTTCTGCTTTAAACTTTAGGTACTATTCCAAAATGTATCACTGAGGTGACAGAAGTTGGTTTCGGAACATAATTTTTGAACAGGAGCTTTAACGGTTTTGTGACATATGATAACTTACTTAAGCCCCGGACCTATCGAATTGATCAAAAATGAAAATTTCAAAAGTGCCCCTATTTCTGCTTTAAACTTTAGGTACTATTCCAAAATGTATCACTGAGGTGACAGAAGTTGATTTCGGAGCATGATTTTTGAACAGGAGCTTTAACGGTTTTGTGACATATGATAACTTACCTAAGCCCCGAACCTATCGAATTGGTGAAAAATGAAAATTTCAAAAGTTCCCCTTTTTCTGCTTTAAACTTTAGGTACTATTCCAAAATGTATCACTGAGGTGACAGAAGTTGATTTCGGAACATAATTTTTGAACAGGAGCTTTAACGGTTTTGTGACATATGATAACTTACCTAAGCCCTGGACCTATCGAATTGGTCAAAAATGAAAATTTCAAAATTGCCCCTATTTCTGCTTTAGACTTTAGGTACTATTCCAAAATGTATCACTGAGGTGACAGAAGTTGATTTCGGAACATCATTTTTGAACAGGAGCTTTAACGGTTTTGTGACATATGATAACTTACCTAAGCCCCGAACCTATCGAATTGGTCAAAAATAAAAATTTCAAAAGTGCCCCTATTTCTGCTTTAAACTTTAGGTACTATTCCAAAATGTATCACTGAGGTGACAGAAGTTGATTTCGGAGCATGATTTTTGAACAGGAGCTTTAACGGTTTTGTGACATATGATAACTTACCTAAGCCCCGAACCTATCGAATTGATCAAAAATGAAAATTTCAAAAGTGCCCCTATTTCTGCTTTAAACTTTAGGTACTATTCCAAAATGTATCACTGAGGTGACAGAAGTTGATTTCGGAACATAATTTTTGAACAGGAGCTTTAACGGTTTTGTGACATATGATAACTTACCTAAGCCCCGGACCTATCGAATTGATCAAAAATGAAAATTTAAAAAGTGCCCCTATTTCTGCTTTAAACTTAAGGTACCATTCCAAAATGTATCACTGAGGTGACAGAAGTTGATTTCTGAGCATGATTTTTGAACAGGCGCTTTAACGGTTTTGTGACATATGATAACTTACCTAAGCCCCGGACCTATCGAATTGATCAAAAATGAAAATTTCAAAAGTGCCCCTATTTCTGCTTTAAACTTTAGGTACTATTCCAAAATGTATCACTGAGGTGACAGAAGTTGATTTCGGAACATCATTTTTGAACAGGAGCTTTAACGGTTTTGTGACATATGATAACTTACCTAAGCCCCGAACCTATCGAATTGGTCAAAAATAAAAATTTCAAAAGTGCCCCTATTTCTGCTTTAAACTTTAGGTACTATTCCAAAATGTTTCACTGAGGTGACAGAAGTTGATTTCGGAGCATGATTTTTGAACAGGAGCTTTAACAGATTTGTGACATATGATAACTTACCTAAGCCCCAGACCTATCGAATTGGTCAAAAATGAAAATTTCGAAAGTGCCCCTATTTCTGCTTTAAACTTTAGGTACTATTCCAAAATGTATCACTGAGGTGACAGAAGTTGATTTCGGAACATAATTTTTGAACAGGAGCTTTAACGGTTTTGTGACATATGATAACTTACCTAAGCCCCGGACCTATCGAATTGATCGAAAATGAAAATTTCAAAAGTGCCCCTATTTCTGCTTTAAACTTTAGGTACTATTCCAAAATGTATCACTGAGGTGACAGAAGTTGATTTCGGAACATAATTTTTGAACAGGAGCTTTAACGGTTTTGTGACATATGATAACTTACCTAAGCCCCGGACCTATCGAATTGATCAAAAATGAAAATTTCAAAAGTGCCCCTATTTCTGCTTTAAACTTTAGGTACTATTCCAAAATGTATCACTGAGGTGACAGAAGTTGATTTCGGAACATAATTTTTGAACAGGAGCTTTAACGGTTTTGTGACATATGATAACTTACCTAAGCCCCGAACCTATCGAATTGGTCAAAAATGAAAATTTCAAAAGTGCCCCTATTTCTGCTTTAAACTTTAGGTACTATTCCAAAATGTATCACTGAGGTGACAGAAGTTGATTTCGGAACATAATTTTTGAACAGGAGCTTTAACGGTTTTGTGACATATGATAACTTACCTAAGCCCCGAACCTATCGAATTGGTCAAAAATAAAAATTTCAAAAGTGCCCCTATTTCTGCTTTAAACTTTAGGTACTATTCCAAAATGTATCACTGAGGTGACAGAAGTTGGTTTCGGAACATAATTTTTGAACAGGAGCTTTAACGGTTTTGTGACATATGATAACTTACCTAAGCCCCGAACCTATCGAATTGGTGAAAAATGAAAATTTCAAAAGTTCCCCTTTTTCTGCTTTAAACTTTAGGTACTATTCCAAAATGTATCACTGAGGTGACAGAAGTTGATTTCGGAACATAATTTTTGAACAGGAGCTTTAACGGTTTTGTGACATATGATAACTTACCTAAGCCCTGGACCTATCGAATTGGTCAAAAATGAAAATTTCAAAAGTGCCCCTATTTCTGCTTTAAACTTTAGGTACTATTCCAAAATGTATCACTGAGGTGACAGAAGTTGATTTCGGAACATAATTTTTGAACAGGAGCTTTAACGGTTTTGTGACATATGATAACTTACCTAAGCCCCGGACCTATCGAATTGATCAAAAATGAAAATTTCAAAAGTGCCCCTATTTCTGCTTTAAACTTTAGGTACTATTCCAAAATGTATCACTGAGGTGACAGAAGTTGATTTCGGAACATAATTTTTGAACAGGAGCTTTAACGGTTTTGTGACATATGATAACTTACCTAAGCCCCGGACCTATCGAATTGATCAAAAATGAAAATTTCAAAAGTGCCCCTATTTCTGCTTTAAACTTTAGGTACTATTCCAAAATGTATCACTGAGGTGACAGAAGTTGATTTCGGAACATAATTTTTGAACAGGAGCTTTAACGGTTTTGTGACATATGATAACTTACCTAAGCCCCGAACCTATCGAATTGGTCAAAAATGAAAATTTCAAAAGTGCCCCTATTTCTGCTTTAAACTTTAGGTACTATTCCAAAATGTATCACTGAGGTGACAGAAGTTGATTTCGGAACATAATTTTTGAACAGGAGCTTTAACGGTTTTGTGACATATGATAACTTACCTAAGCCCCGAACCTATCGAATTGGTCAAAAATAAAAATTTCAAAAGTGCCCCTATTTCTGCTTTAAACTTTAGGTACTATTCCAAAATGTATCACTGAGGTGACAGAAGTTGGTTTCGGAACATAATTTTTGAACAGGAGCTTTAACGGTTTTGTGACATATGATAACTTACCTAAGCCCCGAACCTATCGAATTGGTGAAAAATGAAAATTTCAAAAGTTCCCCTTTTTCTGCTTTAAACTTTAGGTACTATTCCAAAATGTATCACTGAGGTGACAGAAGTTGATTTCGGAACATAATTTTTGAACAGGAGCTTTAACGGTTTTGTGACATATGATAACTTACCTAAGCCCTGGACCTATCGAATTGGTCAAAAATGAAAATTTCAAAAGTGCCCCTATTTCTGCTTTAAACTTTAGGTACTATTCCAAAATGTATCACTGAGGTGACAGAAGTTGATTTCGGAACATAATTTTTGAACAGGAGCTTTAACGGTTTTGTGACATATGATAACTTACCTAAGCCCCGAACCTATCGAATTGGTCAAAAATGAAAATTTCAAAAGTGCCCCTATTTCTGCTTTAAACTTTAGGTACTATTCCAAAATGTATCACTGAGGTGACAGAAGTTGATTTCGGAACATAATTTTTGAACAGGAGCTTTAACGGTTTTGTGACATATGATAACTTACCTAAGCCCCGAACCTATCGAATTGGTCAAAAATAAAAATTTCAAAAGTGCCCCTATTTCTGCTTTAAACTTTAGGTACTATTCCAAAATGTATCACTGAGGTGACAGAAGTTGGTTTCGGAACATAATTTTTGAACAGGAGCTTTAACGGTTTTGTGACATATGATAACTTACTTAAGCCCCGGACCTATCGAATTGATCAAAAATGAAAATTTCAAAAGTGCCCCTATTTCTGCTTTAAACTTTAGGTACTATTCCAAAATGTATCACTGAGGTGACAGAAGTTGATTTCGGAGCATGATTTTTGAACAGGAGCTTTAACGGTTTTGTGACATATGATAACTTACCTAAGCCCCGAACCTATCGAATTGGTGAAAAATGAAAATTTCAAAAGTTCCCCTTTTTCTGCTTTAAACTTTAGGTACTATTCCAAAATGTATCACTGAGGTGACAGAAGTTGATTTCGGAACATAATTTTTGAACAGGAGCTTTAACGGTTTTGTGACATATGATAACTTACCTAAGCCCTGGACCTATCGAATTGGTCAAAAATGAAAATTTCAAAATTGCCCCTATTTCTGCTTTAAACTTTAGGTACTATTCCAAAATGTATCACTGAGGTGACAGAAGTTGATTTCGGAACATCATTTTTGAACAGGAGCTTTAACGGTTTTGTGACATATGATAACTTACCTAAGCCCCGAACCTATCGAATTGGTGAAAAATGAAAATTTCAAAAGTTCCCCTTTTTCTGCTTTAAACTTTAGGTACTATTCCAAAATGTATCACTGAGGTGACAGAAGTTGATTTCGGAACATAATTTTTGAACAGGAGCTTTAACGGTTTTGTGACATATGATAACTTACCTAAGCCCTGGACCTATCGAATTGGTCAAAAATGAAAATTTCAAAATTGCCCCTATTTCTGCTTTAAACTTTAGGTACTATTCCAAAATGTATCACTGAGGTGACAGAAGTTGATTTCGGAACATCATTTTTGAACAGGAGCTTTAACGGTTTTGTGACATATGATAACTTACCTAAGCCCCGAACCTATCGAATTGGTCAAAAATAAAAATTTCAAAAGTGCCCCTATTTCTGCTTTAAACTTTAGGTACTATTCCAAAATGTATCACTGAGGTGACAGAAGTTGATTTCGGAGCATGATTTTTGAACAGGAGCTTTAACGGTTTTGTGACATATGATAACTTACCTAAGCCCCGAACCTATCGAATTGATCAAAAATGAAAATTTCAAAAGTGCCCCTATTTCTGCTTTAAACTTTAGGTACTATTCCAAAATGTATCACTGAGGTGACAGAAGTTGATTTCGGAACATAATTTTTGAACAGGAGCTTTAACGGTTTTGTGACATATGATAACTTACCTAAGCCCCGGACCTATCGAATTGATCAAAAATGAAAATTTAAAAAGTGCCCCTATTTCTGCTTTAAACTTAAGGTACCATTCCAAAATGTATCACTGAGGTGACAGAAGTTGATTTCTGAGCATGATTTTTGAACAGGCGCTTTAACGGTTTTGTGACATATGATAACTTACCTAAGCCCCGGACCTATCGAATTGATCAAAAATGAAAATTTCAAAAGTGCCCCTATTTCTGCTTTAAACTTTAGGTACTATTCCAAAATGTATCACTGAGGTGACAGAAGTTGATTTCGGAACATCATTTTTGAACAGGAGCTTTAACGGTTTTGTGACATATGATAACTTACCTAAGCCCCGAACCTATCGAATTGGTCAAAAATAAAAATTTCAAAAGTGCCCCTATTTCTGCTTTAAACTTTAGGTACTATTCCAAAATGTTTCACTGAGGTGACAGAAGTTGATTTCGGAGCATGATTTTTGAACAGGAGCTTTAACAGATTTGTGACATATGATAACTTACCTAAGCCCCAGACCTATCGAATTGGTCAAAAATGAAAATTTCGAAAGTGCCCCTATTTCTGCTTTAAACTTTAGGTACTATTCCAAAATGTATCACTGAGGTGACAGAAGTTGATTTCGGAGCATGATTTTTGAACAGGAGCTTTAACAGATTTGTGACATATGATAACTTACCTAAGCCCCAGACCTATCGAATTGGTCAAAAATGAAAATTTCGAAAGTGCCCCTATTTCTGCTTTAAACTTTAGGTACTATTCCAAAATGTATCACTGAGGTGACAGAAGTTGATTTCGGAACATAATTTTTGAACAGGAGCTTTAACGGTTTTGTGACATATGATAACTTACCTAAGCCCCGGACCTATCGAATTGATCGAAAATGAAAATTTCAAAAGTGCCCCTATTTCTGCTTTAAACTTTAGGTACTATTCCAAAATGTATCACTGAGGTGACAGAAGTTGATTTCGGAACATAATTTTTGAACAGGAGCTTTAACGGTTTTGTGACATATGATAACTTACCTAAGCCCCGGACCTATCGAATTGATCAAAAATGAAAATTTCAAAAGTGCCCCTATTTCTGCTTTAAACTTTAGGTACTATTCCAAAATGTATCACTGAGGTGACAGAAGTTGATTTCGGAACATAATTTTTGAACAGGAGCTTTAACGGTTTTGTGACATATGATAACTTACCTAAGCCCCGAACCTATCGAATTGGTCAAAAATGAAAATTTCAAAAGTGCCCCTATTTCTGCTTTAAACTTTAGGTACTATTCCAAAATGTATCACTGAGGTGACAGAAGTTGATTTCGGAACATAATTTTTGAACAGGAGCTTTAACGGTTTTGTGACATATGATAACTTACCTAAGCCCTGGACCTATCGAATTGGTCAAAAATGAAAATTTCAAAAGTGCCCCTATTTCTGCTTTAAACTTTAGGTACTATTCCAAAATGTATCACTGAGGTGACAGAAGTTGATTTCGGAACATAATTTTTGAACAGGAGCTTTAACGGTTTTGTGACATATGATAACTTACCTAAGCCCCGAACCTATCGAATTGGTCAAAAATGAAAATTTCAAAAGTGCCCCTATTTCTGCTTTAAACTTTAGGTACTATTCCAAAATGTATCACTGAGGTGACAGAAGTTGATTTCGGAACATAATTTTTGAACAGGAGCTTTAACGGTTTTGTGACATATGATAACTTACCTAAGCCCCGGACCTATCGAATTGATCAAAAATGAAAATTTCAAAAGTGCCCCTATTTCTGCTTTAAACTTTAGGTACTATTCCAAAATGTATCACTGAGGTGACAGAAGTTGATTTCGGAGCATGATTTTTGAACAGGAGCTTTAACGGTTTTGTGACATATGATAACTTACCTAAGCCCCGAACCTATCGAATTGGTGAAAAATGAAAATTTCAAAAGTTCCCCTTTTTCTGCTTTAAACTTTAGGTACTATTCCAAAATGTATCACTGAGGTGACAGAAGTTGATTTCGGAACATAATTTTTGAACAGGAGCTTTAACGGTTTTGTGACATATGATAACTTACCTAAGCCCTGGACCTATCGAATTGGTCAAAAATGAAAATTTCAAAATTGCCCCTATTTCTGCTTTAAACTTTAGGTACTATTCCAAAATGTATCACTGAGGTGACAGAAGTTGATTTCGGAACATCATTTTTGAACAGGAGCTTTAACGGTTTTGTGACATATGATAACTTACCTAAGCCCCGAACCTATCGAATTGGTCAAAAATAAAAATTTCAAAAGTGCCCCTATTTCTGCTTTAAACTTTAGGTACTATTCCAAAATGTATCACTGAGGTGACAGAAGTTGATTTCGGAACATAATTTTTGAACAGGAGCTTTAACGGTTTTGTGACATATGATAACTTACCTAAGCCCCGAACCTATCGAATTGGTCAAAAATAAAAATTTCAAAAGTGCCCCTATTTCTGCTTTAAACTTTAGGTACTATTCCAAAATGTATCACTGAGGTGACAGAAGTTGATTTCGGAGCATGATTTTTGAACAGGAGCTTTAACGGTTTTGTGACATATGATAACTTACCTAAGCCCCGGACCTATCGAATTGATCAAAAATGAAAATTTCAAAAGTGCCCCTATTTCTGCTTTAAACTTTAGGTACTATTCCAAAATGTATCACTGAGGTGACAGAAGTTGATTTCGGAGCATGATTTTTGAACAGGAGCTTTAACGGTTTTGTGACATATGATAACTTACCTAAGCCCCGGACCTATCGAATTGATCAAAAATGAAAATTTCAAAAGTGCCCCTATTTCTGCTTTAAACTTTAGGTACTATTCCAAAATGTTTCACTGAGGTGACAGAAGTTGATTTCGGAGCATGATTTTTGAACAGGAGCTTTAACAGATTTGTGACATATGATAACTTACCTAAGCCCCAGACCTATCGAATTGGTCAAAAATGAAAATTTCGAAAGTGCCCCTATTTCTGCTTTAAACTTTAGGTACTATTCCAAAATGTATCACTGAGGTGACAGAAGTTGATTTCGGAGCATGATTTTTGAACAGGAGCTTTAACAGATTTGTGACATATGATAACTTACCTAAGCCCCAGACCTATCGAATTGGTCAAAAATGAAAATTTCGAAAGTGCCCCTATTTCTGCTTTAAACTTTAGGTACTATTCCAAAATGTATCACTGAGGTGACAGAAGTTGATTTCGGAACATAATTTTTGAACAGGAGCTTTAACGGTTTTGTGACATATGATAACTTACCTAAGCCCCGGACCTATCGAATTGATCGAAAATGAAAATTTCAAAAGTGCCCCTATTTCTGCTTTAAACTTTAGGTACTATTCCAAAATGTATCACTGAGGTGACAGAAGTTGATTTCGGAACATAATTTTTGAACAGGAGCTTTAACGGTTTTGTGACATATGATAACTTACCTAAGCCCCGGACCTATCGAATTGATCAAAAATGAAAATTTCAAAAGTGCCCCTATTTCTGCTTTAAACTTTAGGTACTATTCCAAAATGTATCACTGAGGTGACAGAAGTTGATTTCGGAACATAATTTTTGAACAGGAGCTTTAACGGTTTTGTGACATATGATAACTTACCTAAGCCCCGAACCTATCGAATTGGTCAAAAATAAAAATTTCAAAAGTGCCCCTATTTCTGCTTTAAACTTTAGGTACTATTCCAAAATGTATCACTGAGGTGACAGAAGTTGGTTTCGGAACATAATTTTTGAACAGGAGCTTTAACGGTTTTGTGACATATGATAACTTACTTAAGCCCCGGACCTATCGAATTGATCAAAAATGAAAATTTCAAAAGTGCCCCTATTTCTGCTTTAAACTTTAGGTACTATTCCAAAATGTATCACTGAGGTGACAGAAGTTGATTTCGGAGCATGATTTTTGAACAGGAGCTTTAACGGTTTTGTGACATATGATAACTTACCTAAGCCCCGAACCTATCGAATTGGTGAAAAATGAAAATTTCAAAAGTTCCCCTTTTTCTGCTTTAAACTTTAGGTACTATTCCAAAATGTATCACTGAGGTGACAGAAGTTGATTTCGGAACATAATTTTTGAACAGGAGCTTTAACGGTTTTGTGACATATGATAACTTACCTAAGCCCTGGACCTATCGAATTGGTCAAAAATGAAAATTTCAAAATTGCCCCTATTTCTGCTTTAAACTTTAGGTACTATTCCAAAATGTATCACTGAGGTGACAGAAGTTGATTTCGGAACATCATTTTTGAACAGGAGCTTTAACGGTTTTGTGACATATGATAACTTACCTAAGCCCCGAACCTATCGAATTGGTCAAAAATAAAAATTTCAAAAGTGCCCCTATTTCTGCTTTAAACTTTAGGTACTATTCCAAAATGTATCACTGAGGTGACAGAAGTTGATTTCGGAGCATGATTTTTGAACAGGAGCTTTAACGGTTTTGTGACATATGATAACTTACCTAAGCCCCGAACCTATCGAATTGATCAAAAATGAAAATTTCAAAAGTGCCCCTATTTCTGCTTTAAACTTTAGGTACTATTCCAAAATGTATCACTGAGGTGACAGAAGTTGATTTCGGAACATAATTTTTGAACAGGAGCTTTAACGGTTTTGTGACATATGATAACTTACCTAAGCCCCGGACCTATCGAATTGATCAAAAATGAAAATTTAAAAAGTGCCCCTATTTCTGCTTTAAACTTAAGGTACCATTCCAAAATGTATCACTGAGGTGACAGAAGTTGATTTCTGAGCATGATTTTTGAACAGGCGCTTTAACGGTTTTGTGACATATGATAACTTACCTAAGCCCCGGACCTATCGAATTGATCAAAAATGAAAATTTCAAAAGTGCCCCTATTTCTGCTTTAAACTTTAGGTACTATTCCAAAATGTATCACTGAGGTGACAGAAGTTGATTTCGGAACATCATTTTTGAACAGGAGCTTTAATGGTTTTGTGACATATGATAACTTACCTAAGCCCCGAACCTATCGAATTGGTCAAAAATAAAAATTTCAAAAGTGCCCCTATTTCTGCTTTAAACTTTAGGTACTATTCCAAAATGTTTCACTGAGGTGACAGAAGTTGATTTCGGAGCATGATTTTTGAACAGGAGCTTTAACAGATTTGTGACATATGATAACTTACCTAAGCCCCAGACCTATCGAATTGGTCAAAAATGAAAATTTCGAAAGTGCCCCTATTTCTGCTTTAAACTTTAGGTACTATTCCAAAATGTATCACTGAGGTGACAGAAGTTGATTTCGGAGCATGATTTTTGAACAGGAGCTTTAACAGATTTGTGACATATGATAACTTACCTAAGCCCCAGACCTATCGAATTGGTCAAAAATGAAAATTTCGAAAGTGCCCCTATTTCTGCTTTAAACTTTAGGTACTATTCCAAAATGTATCACTGAGGTGACAGAAGTTGATTTCGGAACATAATTTTTGAACAGGAGCTTTAACGGTTTTGTGACATATGATAACTTACCTAAGCCCCGGACCTATCGAATTGATCGAAAATGAAAATTTCAAAAGTGCCCCTATTTCTGCTTTAAACTTTAGGTACTATTCCAAAATGTATCACTGAGGTGACAGAAGTTGATTTCGGAACATAATTTTTGAACAGGAGCTTTAACGGTTTTGTGACATATGATAACTTACCTAATCCCCGGACCTATCGAATTGATCAAAAATGAAAATTTCAAAAGTGCCCCTATTTCTGCTTTAAACTTTAGGTACTATTCCAAAATGTATCACTGAGGTGACAGAAGTTGATTTCGGAACATAATTTTTGAACAGGAGCTTTAACGGTTTTGTGACATATGATAACTTACCTAAGCCCCGAACCTATCGAATTGGTCAAAAATGAAAATTTCAAAAGTGCCCCTATTTCTGCTTTAAACTTTAGGTACTATTCCAAAATGTATCACTGAGGTGACAGAAGTTGATTTCGGAACATAATTTTTGAACAGGAGCTTTAACGGTTTTGTGACATATGATAACTTACCTAAGCCCCGAACCTATCGAATTGGTCAAAAATAAAAATTTCAAAAGTGCCCCTATTTCTGCTTTAAACTTTAGGTACTATTCCAAAATGTATCACTGAGGTGACAGAAGTTGGTTTCGGAACATAATTTTTGAACAGGAGCTTTAACGGTTTTGTGACATATGATAACTTACCTAAGCCCCGAACCTATCGAATTGGTGAAAAATGAAAATTTCAAAAGTTCCCCTTTTTCTGCTTTAAACTTTAGGTACTATTCCAAAATGTATCACTGAGGTGACAGAAGTTGATTTCGGAACATAATTTTTGAACAGGAGCTTTAACGGTTTTGTGACATATGATAACTTACCTAAGCCCTGGACCTATCGAATTGGTCAAAAATGAAAATTTCAAAAGTGCCCCTATTTCTGCTTTAAACTTTAGGTACTATTCCAAAATGTATCACTGAGGTGACAGAAGTTGATTTCGGAACATAATTTTTGAACAGGAGCTTTAACGGTTTTGTGACATATGATAACTTACCTAAGCCCCGAACCTATCGAATTGGTCAAAAATGAAAATTTCAAAAGTGCCCCTATTTCTGCTTTAAACTTTAGGTACTATTCCAAAATGTATCACTGAGGTGACAGAAGTTGATTTCGGAACATAATTTTTGAACAGGAGCTTTAACGGTTTTGTGACATATGATAACTTACCTAAGCCCCGAACCTATCGAATTGGTCAAAAATAAAAATTTCAAAAGTGCCCCTATTTCTGCTTTAAACTTTAGGTACTATTCCAAAATGTATCACTGAGGTGACAGAAGTTGGTTTCGGAACATAATTTTTGAACAGGAGCTTTAACGGTTTTGTGACATATGATAACTTACTTAAGCCCCGGACCTATCGAATTGATCAAAAATGAAAATTTCAAAAGTGCCCCTATTTCTGCTTTAAACTTTAGGTACTATTCCAAAATGTATCACTGAGGTGACAGAAGTTGATTTCGGAGCATGATTTTTGAACAGGAGCTTTAACGGTTTTGTGACATATGATAACTTACCTAAGCCCCGAACCTATCGAATTGGTGAAAAATGAAAATTTCAAAAGTTCCCCTTTTTCTGCTTTAAACTTTAGGTACTATTCCAAAATGTATCACTGAGGTGACAGAAGTTGATTTCGGAACATAATTTTTGAACAGGAGCTTTAACGGTTTTGTGACATATGATAACTTACCTAAGCCCTGGACCTATCGAATTGGTCAAAAATGAAAATTTCAAAATTGCCCCTATTTCTGCTTTAAACTTTAGGTACTATTCCAAAATGTATCACTGAGGTGACAGAAGTTGATTTCGGAACATCATTTTTGAACAGGAGCTTTAACGGTTTTGTGACATATGATAACTTACCTAAGCCCCGAACCTATCGAATTGGTCAAAAATAAAAATTTCAAAAGTGCCCCTATTTCTGCTTTAAACTTTAGGTACTATTCCAAAATGTATCACTGAGGTGACAGAAGTTGATTTCGGAACATAATTTTTGAACAGGAGCTTTAACGGTTTTGTGACATATGATAACTTACCTAAGCCCCGAACCTATCGAATTGGTCAAAAATAAAAATTTCAAAAGTGCCCCTATTTCTGCTTTAAACTTTAGGTACTATTCCAAAATGTATCACTGAGGTGACAGAAGTTGATTTCGGAGCATGATTTTTGAACAGGAGCTTTAACGGTTTTGTGACATATGATAACTTACCTAAGCCCCGGACCTATCGAATTGATCAAAAATGAAAATTTCAAAAGTGCCCCTATTTCTGCTTTAAACTTTAGGTACTATTCCAAAATGTATCACTGAGGTGACAGAAGTTGATTTCGGAGCATGATTTTTGAACAGGAGCTTTAACGGTTTTGTGACATATGATAACTTACCTAAGCCCCGGACCTATCGAATTGATCAAAAATGAAAATTTCAAAAGTGCCCCTATTTCTGCTTTAAACTTTAGGTACTATTCCAAAATGTTTCACTGAGGTGACAGAAGTTGATTTCGGAGCATGATTTTTGAACAGGAGCTTTAACAGATTTGTGACATATGATAACTTACCTAAGCCCCAGACCTATCGAATTGGTCAAAAATGAAAATTTCGAAAGTGCCCCTATTTCTGCTTTAAACTTTAGGTACTATTCCAAAATGTATCACTGAGGTGACAGAAGTTGATTTCGGAGCATGATTTTTGAACAGGAGCTTTAACAGATTTGTGACATATGATAACTTACCTAAGCCCCAGACCTATCGAATTGGTCAAAAATGAAAATTTCGAAAGTGCCCCTATTTCTGCTTTAAACTTTAGGTACTATTCCAAAATGTATCACTGAGGTGACAGAAGTTGATTTCGGAACATAATTTTTGAACAGGAGCTTTAACGGTTTTGTGACATATGATAACTTACCTAAGCCCCGGACCTATCGAATTGATCGAAAATGAAAATTTCAAAAGTGCCCCTATTTCTGCTTTAAACTTTAGGTACTATTCCAAAATGTATCACTGAGGTGACAGAAGTTGATTTCGGAACATAATTTTTGAACAGGAGCTTTAACGGTTTTGTGACATATGATAACTTACCTAAGCCCCGGACCTATCGAATTGATCAAAAATGAAAATTTCAAAAGTGCCCCTATTTCTGCTTTAAACTTTAGGTACTATTCCAAAATGTATCACTGAGGTGACAGAAGTTGATTTCGGAACATAATTTTTGAACAGGAGCTTTAACGGTTTTGTGACATATGATAACTTACCTAAGCCCCGAACCTATCGAATTGGTCAAAAATAAAAATTTCAAAAGTGCCCCTATTTCTGCTTTAAACTTTAGGTACTATTCCAAAATGTATCACTGAGGTGACAGAAGTTGGTTTCGGAACATAATTTTTGAACAGGAGCTTTAACGGTTTTGTGACATATGATAACTTACTTAAGCCCCGGACCTATCGAATTGATCAAAAATGAAAATTTCAAAAGTGCCCCTATTTCTGCTTTAAACTTTAGGTACTATTCCAAAATGTATCACTGAGGTGACAGAAGTTGATTTCGGAGCATGATTTTTGAACAGGAGCTTTAACGGTTTTGTGACATATGATAACTTACCTAAGCCCCGAACCTATCGAATTGGTGAAAAATGAAAATTTCAAAAGTTCCCCTTTTTCTGCTTTAAACTTTAGGTACTATTCCAAAATGTATCACTGAGGTGACAGAAGTTGATTTCGGAACATAATTTTTGAACAGGAGCTTTAACGGTTTTGTGACATATGATAACTTACCTAAGCCCTGGACCTATCGAATTGGTCAAAAATGAAAATTTCAAAATTGCCCCTATTTCTGCTTTAAACTTTAGGTACTATTCCAAAATGTATCACTGAGGTGACAGAAGTTGATTTCGGAACATCATTTTTGAACAGGAGCTTTAACGGTTTTGTGACATATGATAACTTACCTAAGCCCCGAACCTATCGAATTGGTCAAAAATAAAAATTTCAAAAGTGCCCCTATTTCTGCTTTAAACTTTAGGTACTATTCCAAAATGTATCACTGAGGTGACAGAAGTTGATTTCGGAGCATGATTTTTGAACAGGAGCTTTAACGGTTTTGTGACATATGATAACTTACCTAAGCCCCGAACCTATCGAATTGATCAAAAATGAAAATTTCAAAAGTGCCCCTATTTCTGCTTTAAACTTTAGGTACTATTCCAAAATGTATCACTGAGGTGACAGAAGTTGATTTCGGAACATAATTTTTGAACAGGAGCTTTAACGGTTTTGTGACATATGATAACTTACCTAAGCCCCGGACCTATCGAATTGATCAAAAATGAAAATTTAAAAAGTGCCCCTATTTCTGCTTTAAACTTAAGGTACCATTCCAAAATGTATCACTGAGGTGACAGAAGTTGATTTCTGAGCATGATTTTTGAACAGGCGCTTTAACGGTTTTGTGACATATGATAACTTACCTAAGCCCCGGACCTATCGAATTGATCAAAAATGAAAATTTCAAAAGTGCCCCTATTTCTGCTTTAAACTTTAGGTACTATTCCAAAATGTATCACTGAGGTGACAGAAGTTGATTTCGGAACATCATTTTTGAACAGGAGCTTTAATGGTTTTGTGACATATGATAACTTACCTAAGCCCCGAACCTATCGAATTGGTCAAAAATAAAAATTTCAAAAGTGCCCCTATTTCTGCTTTAAACTTTAGGTACTATTCCAAAATGTTTCACTGAGGTGACAGAAGTTGATTTCGGAGCATGATTTTTGAACAGGAGCTTTAACAGATTTGTGACATATGATAACTTACCTAAGCCCCAGACCTATCGAATTGGTCAAAAATGAAAATTTCGAAAGTGCCCCTATTTCTGCTTTAAACTTTAGGTACTATTCCAAAATGTATCACTGAGGTGACAGAAGTTGATTTCGGAGCATGATTTTTGAACAGGAGCTTTAACAGATTTGTGACATATGATAACTTACCTAAGCCCCAGACCTATCGAATTGGTCAAAAATGAAAATTTCGAAAGTGCCCCTATTTCTGCTTTAAACTTTAGGTACTATTCCAAAATGTATCACTGAGGTGACAGAAGTTGATTTCGGAACATAATTTTTGAACAGGAGCTTTAACGGTTTTGTGACATATGATAACTTACCTAAGCCCCGGACCTATCGAATTGATCGAAAATGAAAATTTCAAAAGTGCCCCTATTTCTGCTTTAAACTTTAGGTACTATTCCAAAATGTATCACTGAGGTGACAGAAGTTGATTTCGGAACATAATTTTTGAACAGGAGCTTTAACGGTTTTGTGACATATGATAACTTACCTAAGCCCCGGACCTATCGAATTGATCAAAAATGAAAATTTCAAAAGTGCCCCTATTTCTGCTTTAAACTTTAGGTACTATTCCAAAATGTATCACTGAGGTGACAGAAGTTGATTTCGGAACATAATTTTTGAACAGGAGCTTTAACGGTTTTGTGACATATGATAACTTACCTAAGCCCCGAACCTATCGAATTGGTCAAAAATGAAAATTTCAAAAGTGCCCCTATTTCTGCTTTAAACTTTAGGTACTATTCCAAAATGTATCACTGAGGTGACAGAAGTTGATTTCGGAACATAATTTTTGAACAGGAGCTTTAACGGTTTTGTGACATATGATAACTTACCTAAGCCCCGAACCTATCGAATTGGTCAAAAATAAAAATTTCAAAAGTGCCCCTATTTCTGCTTTAAACTTTAGGTACTATTCCAAAATGTATCACTGAGGTGACAGAAGTTGGTTTCGGAACATAATTTTTGAACAGGAGCTTTAACGGTTTTGTGACATATGATAACTTACCTAAGCCCCGAACCTATCGAATTGGTGAAAAATGAAAATTTCAAAAGTTCCCCTTTTTCTGCTTTAAACTTTAGGTACTATTCCAAAATGTATCACTGAGGTGACAGAAGTTGATTTCGGAACATAATTTTTGAACAGGAGCTTTAACGGTTTTGTGACATATGATAACTTACCTAAGCCCTGGACCTATCGAATTGGTCAAAAATGAAAATTTCAAAAGTGCCCCTATTTCTGCTTTAAACTTTAGGTACTATTCCAAAATGTATCACTGAGGTGACAGAAGTTGATTTCGGAACATCATTTTTGAACAGGAGCTTTAACGGTTTTGTGACATATGATAACTTACCTAAGCCCCGAACCTATCGAATTGGTCAAAAATGAAAATTTCAAAAGTGCCCCTATTTCTGCTTTAAACTTTAGGTACTATTCCAAAATGTATCACTGAGGTGACAGAAGTTGATTTCGGAACATAATTTTTGAACAGGAGCTTTAACGGTTTTGTGACATATGATAACTTACCTAAGCCCCGAACCTATCGAATTGGTCAAAAATAAAAATTTCAAAAGTGCCCCTATTTCTGCTTTAAACTTTAGGTACTATTCCAAAATGTATCACTGAGGTGACAGAAGTTGGTTTCGGAACATAATTTTTGAACAGGAGCTTTAACGGTTTTGTGACATATGATAACTTACTTAAGCCCCGGACCTATCGAATTGATCAAAAATGAAAATTTCAAAAGTGCCCCTATTTCTGCTTTAAACTTTAGGTACTATTCCAAAATGTATCACTGAGGTGACAGAAGTTGATTTCGGAGCATGATTTTTGAACAGGAGCTTTAACGGTTTTGTGACATATGATAACTTACCTAAGCCCCGAACCTATCGAATTGGTGAAAAATGAAAATTTCAAAAGTTCCCCTTTTTCTGCTTTAAACTTTAGGTACTATTCCAAAATGTATCACTGAGGTGACAGAAGTTGATTTCGGAACATAATTTTTGAACAGGAGCTTTAACGGTTTTGTGACATATGATAACTTACCTAAGCCCTGGACCTATCGAATTGGTCAAAAATGAAAATTTCAAAATTGCCCCTATTTCTGCTTTAAACTTTAGGTACTATTCCAAAATGTATCACTGAGGTGACAGAAGTTGATTTCGGAACATCATTTTTGAACAGGAGCTTTAACGGTTTTGTGACATATGATAACTTACCTAAGCCCCGAACCTATCGAATTGGTGAAAAATGAAAATTTCAAAAGTTCCCCTTTTTCTGCTTTAAACTTTAGGTACTATTCCAAAATGTATCACTGAGGTGACAGAAGTTGATTTCGGAACATAATTTTTGAACAGGAGCTTTAACGGTTTTGTGACATATGATAACTTACCTAAGCCCTGGACCTATCGAATTGGTCAAAAATGAAAATTTCAAAATTGCCCCTATTTCTGCTTTAAACTTTAGGTACTATTCCAAAATGTATCACTGAGGTGACAGAAGTTGATTTCGGAACATCATTTTTGAACAGGAGCTTTAACGGTTTTGTGACATATGATAACTTACCTAAGCCCCGAACCTATCGAATTGGTCAAAAATAAAAATTTCAAAAGTGCCCCTATTTCTGCTTTAAACTTTAGGTACTATTCCAAAATGTATCACTGAGGTGACAGAAGTTGATTTCGGAGCATGATTTTTGAACAGGAGCTTTAACGGTTTTGTGACATATGATAACTTACCTAAGCCCCGAACCTATCGAATTGATCAAAAATGAAAATTTCAAAAGTGCCCCTATTTCTGCTTTAAACTTTAGGTACTATTCCAAAATGTATCACTGAGGTGACAGAAGTTGATTTCGGAACATAATTTTTGAACAGGAGCTTTAACGGTTTTGTGACATATGATAACTTACCTAAGCCCCGGACCTATCGAATTGATCAAAAATGAAAATTTAAAAAGTGCCCCTATTTCTGCTTTAAACATAAGGTACCATTCCAAAATGTATCACTGAGGTGACAGAAGTTGATTTCTGAGCATGATTTTTGAACAGGCGCTTTAACGGTTTTGTGACATATGATAACTTACCTAAGCCCCGGACCTATCGAATTGATCAAAAATGAAAATTTCAAAAGTGCCCCTATTTCTGCTTTAAACTTTAGGTACTATTCCAAAATGTATCACTGAGGTGACAGAAGTTGATTTCGGAACATCATTTTTGAACAGGAGCTTTAACGGTTTTGTGACATATGATAACTTACCTAAGCCCCGAACCTATCGAATTGGTCAAAAATAAAAATTTCAAAAGTGCCCCTATTTCTGCTTTAAACTTTAGGTACTATTCCAAAATGTTTCACTGAGGTGACAGAAGTTGATTTCGGAGCATGATTTTTGAACAGGAGCTTTAACAGATTTGTGACATATGATAACTTACCTAAGCCCCAGACCTATCGAATTGGTCAAAAATGAAAATTTCGAAAGTGCCCCTATTTCTGCTTTAAACTTTAGGTACTATTCCAAAATGTATCACTGAGGTGACAGAAGTTGATTTCGGAGCATGATTTTTGAACAGGAGCTTTAACAGATTTGTGACATATGATAACTTACCTAAGCCCCAGACCTATCGAATTGGTCAAAAATGAAAATTTCGAAAGTGCCCCTATTTCTGCTTTAAACTTTAGGTACTATTCCAAAATGTATCACTGAGGTGACAGAAGTTGATTTCGGAACATAATTTTTGAACAGGAGCTTTAACGGTTTTGTGACATATGATAACTTACCTAAGCCCCGGACCTATCGAATTGATCGAAAATGAAAATTTCAAAAGTGCCCCTATTTCTGCTTTAAACTTTAGGTACTATTCCAAAATGTATCACTGAGGTGACAGAAGTTGATTTCGGAACATAATTTTTGAACAGGAGCTTTAACGGTTTTGTGACATATGATAACTTACCTAAGCCCCGGACCTATCGAATTGATCAAAAATGAAAATTTCAAAAGTGCCCCTATTTCTGCTTTAAACTTTAGGTACTATTCCAAAATGTATCACTGAGGTGACAGAAGTTGATTTCGGAACATAATTTTTGAACAGGAGCTTTAACGGTTTTGTGACATATGATAACTTACCTAAGCCCCGAACCTATCGAATTGGTCAAAAATGAAAATTTCAAAAGTGCCCCTATTTCTGCTTTAAACTTTAGGTACTATTCCAAAATGTATCACTGAGGTGACAGAAGTTGATTTCGGAACATAATTTTTGAACAGGAGCTTTAACGGTTTTGTGACATATGATAACTTACCTAAGCCCCGAACCTATCGAATTGGTCAAAAATAAAAATTTCAAAAGTGCCCCTATTTCTGCTTTAAACTTTAGGTACTATTCCAAAATGTATCACTGAGGTGACAGAAGTTGGTTTCGGAACATAATTTTTGAACAGGAGCTTTAACGGTTTTGTGACATATGATAACTTACCTAAGCCCCGAACCTATCGAATTGGTGAAAAATGAAAATTTCAAAAGTTCCCCTTTTTCTGCTTTAAACTTTAGGTACTATTCCAAAATGTATCACTGAGGTGACAGAAGTTGATTTCGGAACATAATTTTTGAACAGGAGCTTTAACGGTTTTGTGACATATGATAACTTACCTAAGCCCTGGACCTATCGAATTGGTCAAAAATGAAAATTTCAAAAGTGCCCCTATTTCTGCTTTAAACTTTAGGTACTATTCCAAAATGTATCACTGAGGTGACAGAAGTTGATTTCGGAACATAATTTTTGAACAGGAGCTTTAACGGTTTTGTGACATATGATAACTTACCTAAGCCCCGAACCTATCGAATTGGTCAAAAATGAAAATTTCAAAAGTGCCCCTATTTCTGCTTTAAACTTTAGGTACTATTCCAAAATGTATCACTGAGGTGACAGAAGTTGATTTCGGAACATAATTTTTGAACAGGAGCTTTAACGGTTTTGTGACATATGATAACTTACCTAAGCCCCGAACCTATCGAATTGGTCAAAAATAAAAATTTCAAAAGTGCCCCTATTTCTGCTTTAAACTTTAGGTACTATTCCAAAATGTATCACTGAGGTGACAGAAGTTGGTTTCGGAACATAATTTTTGAACAGGAGCTTTAACGGTTTTGTGACATATGATAACTTACTTAAGCCCCGGACCTATCGAATTGATCAAAAATGAAAATTTCAAAAGTGCCCCTATTTCTGCTTTAAACTTTAGGTACTATTCCAAAATGTATCACTGAGGTGACAGAAGTTGATTTCGGAGCATGATTTTTGAACAGGAGCTTTAACGGTTTTGTGACATATGATAACTTACCTAAGCCCCGAACCTATCGAATTGGTGAAAAATGAAAATTTCAAAAGTTCCCCTTTTTCTGCTTTAAACTTTAGGTACTATTCCAAAATGTATCACTGAGGTGACAGAAGTTGATTTCGGAACATCATTTTTGAACAGGAGCTTTAACGGTTTTGTGACATATGATAACTTACCTAAGCCCTGGACCTATCGAATTGGTCAAAAATGAAAATTTCAAAATTGCCCCTATTTCTGCTTTAAACTTTAGGTACTATTCCAAAATGTATCACTGAGGTGACAGAAGTTGATTTCGGAACATCATTTTTGAACAGGAGCTTTAACGGTTTTGTGACATATGATAACTTACCTAAGCCCCGAACCTATCGAATTGGTCAAAAATAAAAATTTCAAAAGTGCCCCTATTTCTGCTTTAAACTTTAGGTACTATTCCAAAATGTATCACTGAGGTGACAGAAGTTGATTTCGGAGCATGATTTTTGAACAGGAGCTTTAACGGTTTTGTGACATATGATAACTTACCTAAGCCCCGAACCTATCGAATTGATCAAAAATGAAAATTTCAAAAGTGCCCCTATTTCTGCTTTAAACTTTAGGTACTATTCCAAAATGTATCACTGAGGTGACAGAAGTTGATTTCGGAACATAATTTTTGAACAGGAGCTTTAACGGTTTTGTGACATATGATAACTTACCTAAGCCCCGGACCTATCGAATTGATCAAAAATGAAAATTTAAAAAGTGCCCCTATTTCTGCTTTAAACTTAAGGTACCATTCCAAAATGTATCACTGAGGTGACAGAAGTTGATTTCTGAGCATGATTTTTGAACAGGCGCTTTAACGGTTTTGTGACATATGATAACTTACCTAAGCCCCGGACCTATCGAATTGATCAAAAATGAAAATTTCAAAAGTGCCCCTATTTCTGCTTTAAACTTTAGGTACTATTCCAAAATGTATCACTGAGGTGACAGAAGTTGATTTCGGAACATCATTTTTGAACAGGAGCTTTAACGGTTTTGTGACATATGATAACTTACCTAAGCCCCGAACCTATCGAATTGGTCAAAAATAAAAATTTCAAAAGTGCCCCTATTTCTGCTTTAAACTTTAGGTACTATTCCAAAATGTTTCACTGCGGTGACAGAAGTTGATTTCGGAGCATGATTTTTGAACAGGAGCTTTAACAGATTTGTGACATATGATAACTTACCTAAGCCCCAGACCTATCGAATTGGTCAAAAATGAAAATTTCGAAAGTGCCCCTATTTCTGCTTTAAACTTTAGGTACTATTCCAAAATGTATCACTGAGGTGACAGAAGTTGATTTCGGAGCATGATTTTTGAACAGGAGCTTTAACAGATTTGTGACATATGATAACTTACCTAAGCCCCAGACCTATCGAATTGGTCAAAAATGAAAATTTCGAAAGTGCCCCTATTTCTGCTTTAAACTTTAGGTACTATTCCAAAATGTATCACTGAGGTGACAGAAGTTGATTTCGGAACATAATTTTTGAACAGGAGCTTTAACGGTTTTGTGACATATGATAACTTACCTAAGCCCCGGACCTATCGAATTGATGGAAAATGAAAATTTCAAAAGTGCCCCTATTTCTGCTTTAAACTTTAGGTACTATTCCAAAATGTATCACTGAGGTGACAGAAGTTGATTTCGGAACATAATTTTTGAACAGGAGCTTTAACAGTTTTGTGACATATGATAACTTACCTAAGCCCCGGACCTATCGAATTGATCAAAAATGAAAATTTCAAAAGTGCCCCTATTTCTGCTTTAAACTTTAGGTACTATTCCAAAATGTATCACTGAGGTGACAGAAGTTGATTTCGGAACATAATTTTTGAACAGGAGCTTTAACGGTTTTGTGACATATGATAACTTACCTAAGCCCCGAACCTATCGAATTGGTCAAAAATGAAAATTTCAAAAGTGCCCCTATTTCTGCTTTAAACTTTAGGTACTATTCCAAAATGTATCACTGAGGTGACAGAAGTTGATTTCGGAACATAATTTTTGAACAGGAGCTTTAACGGTTTTGTGACATATGATAACTTACCTAAGCCCCGAACCTATCGAATTGGTCAAAAATAAAAATTTCAAAAGTGCCCCTATTTCTGCTTTAAACTTTAGGTACTATTCCAAAATGTATCACTGAGGTGACAGAAGTTGGTTTCGGAACATAATTTTTGAACAGGAGCTTTAACGGTTTTGTGACATATGATAACTTACCTAAGCCCCGAACCTATCGAATTGGTGAAAAATGAAAATTTCAAAAGTTCCCCTTTTTCTGCTTTAAACTTTAGGTACTATTCCAAAATGTATCACTGAGGTGACAGAAGTTGATTTCGGAACATAATTTTTGAACAGGAGCTTTAACGGTTTTGTGACATATGATAACTTACCTAAGCCCTGGACCTATCGAATTGGTCAAAAATAAAAATTTCAAAAGTGCCCCTATTTCTGCTTTAAACTTTAGGTACTATTCCAAAATGTATCACTGAGGTGACAGAAGTTGATTTCGGAACATAATTTTTGAACAGGAGCTTTAACGGTTTTGTGACATATGATAACTTACCTAAGCCCCGGACCTATCGAATTGATCGAAAATGAAAATTTCAAAAGTGCCCCTATTTCTGCTTTAAACTTTAGGTACTATTCCAAAATGTATCACTGAGGTGACAGAAGTTGATTTCGGAACATAATTTTTGAACAGGAGCTTTAACGGTTTTGTGACATATGATAACTTACCTAAGCCCCGGACCTATCGAATTGATCAAAAATGAAAATTTCAAAAGTGCCCCTATTTCTGCTTTAAACTTTAGGTACTATTCCAAAATGTATCACTGAGGTGACAGAAGTTGATTTCGGAACATAATTTTTGAACAGGAGCTTTAACGGTTTTGTGACATATGATAACTTACCTAAGCCCCGAACCTATCGAATTGGTCAAAAATGAAAATTTCAAAAGTGCCCCTATTTCTGCTTTAAACTTTAGGTACTATTCCAAAATGTATCACTGAGGTGACAGAAGTTGGTTTCGGAACATAATTTTTGAACAGGAGCTTTAACGGTTTTGTGACATATGATAACTTACCTAAGCCCCGAACCTATCGAATTGGTGAAAAATGAAAATTTCCAAAATTCCCCTTTTTCTGCTTTAAACTTTAGGTACTATTCCAAAATGTATCACTGAGGTGACAGAAGTTGATTTCGGAACATAATTTTTGAACAGGAGCTTTAACGGTTTTGTGACATATGATAACTTACCTAAGCCCTGGACCTATCGAATTGGTCAAAAATGAAAATTTCAAAAGTGCCCCTATTTCTGCTTTAAACTTTAGGTACTATTCCAAAATGTATCACTGAGGTGACAGAAGTTGATTTTGGAACATCATTTTTGAACAGGAGCTTTAACGGTTTTGTGACATATGATAACTTACCTAAGCCCCGAACCTATCGAATTGGTCAAAAATAAAAATTTCAAAAGTGCCCCTATTTCTGCTTTAAACTTTAGGTACTATTCCAAAATGTATCACTGAGGTGACAGAAGTTGATTTCGGAGCATGATTTTTGAACAGGAGCTTTAACGGTTTTGTGACATATGATAACTTACCTAAGCCCCGAACCTATCGAATTGATCAAAAATGAAAATTTAAAAAGTGCCCTTATTTCTGCTTTAAACTTAAGGTACCATTCCAAAATGTATCACTGAGGTGACAGAAGTTGATTTCTGAGCATGATTTTTGAACAGGCGCTTTAACGGTTTTGTGACATATGATAACTTACCTAAGCCCCGGACCTATCGAATTGATCAAAAATGAAAATTTCAAAAGTGCCCCTATTTCTGCTTTAAACTTTAGGTACTATTCCAAAATGTTTCACTGAGGTGACAGAAGTTGATTTCGGAGCATGATTTTTGAACAGGAGCTTTAACAGATTTGTGACATATGATAACTTACCTAAGCCCCAGACCTATCGAATTGGTCAAAAATGAAAATTTCGAAAGTGCCCCTATTTCTGCTTTAAACTTTAGGTACTATTCCAAAATGTATCACTGAGGTGACAGAAGTTGATTTCGGAGCATGATTTTTGAACAGGAGCTTTAACAGATTTGTGACATATGATAACTTACCTAAGCCCCAGACCTATCGATTTGGTCAAAAATGAAAATTTCGAAAGTGCCCCTATTTCTGCTTTAAACTTTAGGTACTATTCCAAAATGTATCACTGAGGTGACAGAAGTTGATTTCGGAACATAATTTTTGAACAGGAGCTTTAACGGTTTTGTGACATATGATAACTTACCTAAGCCCCGGACCTATCGAATTGATCGAAAATGAAAATTTCAAAAGTGCCCCTATTTCTGCTTTAAACTTTAGGTACTATTCCAAAATGTATCACTGAGGTGACAGAAGTTGATTTCGGAACATAATTTTTGAACAGGAGCTTTAACGGTTTTGTGACATATGATAACTTACCTAAGCCCCGGACCTATCGAATTGATCAAAAATGAAAATTTCAAAAGTGCCCCTATTTCTGCTTTAAACTTTAGGTACTATTCCAAAATGTATCACTGAGGTGACAGAAGTTGATTTCGGAACATAATTTTTGAACAGGAGCTTTAACGGTTTTGTGACATATGATAACTTACCTAAGCCCCGAACCTATCGAATTGGTCAAAAATGAAAATTTCAAAAGTGCCCCTATTTCTGCTTTAAACTTTAGGTACTATTCCAAAATGTATCACTGAGGTGACAGAAGTTGATTTCGGAACATAATTTTTGAACAGGAGCTTTAACGGTTTTGTGACATATGATAACTTACCTAAGCCCCGAACCTATCGAATTGGTCAAAAATGAAAATTTCAAAAGTGCCCCTATTTCTGCTTTAAACTTAAGGTACCATTCCAAAATGTATCACTGAGGTGACAGAAGTTGATTTCTGAGCATGATTTTTGAACAGGCGCTTTAACGGTTTTGTGACATATGATAACTTACCTAAGCCCCGGACCTATCGAATTGATCAAAAATGAAAATTTCAAAAGTGCCCCTATTTCTGCTTTAAACTTAAGGTACCATTCCAAAATGTATCACTGAGGTGACAGAAGTTGATTTCTGAGCATGATTTTTGAACAGGCGCTTTAACGGTTTTGTGACATATGATAACTTACCTAAGCCCCGGACCTATCGAATTGATCAAAAATGAAAATTTCAAAAGTGCCCCTATTTCTGCTTTAAACTTTAGGTACTATTCCAAAATGTTTCACTGAGGTGACAGAAGTTGATTTCGGAGCATGATTTTTGAACAGGAGCTTTAACAGATTTGTGACATATGATAACTTACCTAAGCCCCAGACCTATCGAATTGGTCAAAAATGAAAATTTCGAAAGTGCCCCTATTTCTGCTTTAAACTTTAGGTACTATTCCAAAATGTATCACTGAGGTGACAGAAGTTGATTTCGGAGCATGATTTTTGAACAGGAGCTTTAACAGATTTGTGACATATGATAACTTACCTAAGCCCCAGACCTATCGAATTGGTCAAAAATGAAAATTTCGAAAGTGCCCCTATTTCTGCTTTAAACTTTAGGTACTATTCCAAAATGTATCACTGAGGTGACAGAAGTTGATTTCGGAACATAATTTTTGAACAGGAGCTTTAACGGTTTTGTGACATATGATAACTTACCTAAGCCCCGGACCTATCGAATTGATCGAAAATGAAAATTTCAAAAGTGCCCCTATTTCTGCTTTAAACTTTAGGTACTATTCCAAAATGTATCACTGAGGTGACAGAAGTTGATTTCGGAACATAATTTTTGAACAGGAGCTTTAACGGTTTTGTGACATATGATAACTTACCTAAGCCCCGAACCTATCGAATTGGTCAAAAATGAAAATTTCAAAAGTGCCCCTATTTCTGCTTTAAACTTTAGGTACTATTCCAAAATGTATCACTGAGGTGACAGAAGTTGATTTCGGAACATAATTTTTGAACAGGAGCTTTAATGGTTTTGTGACATATGATAACTTACCTAAGCCCCGAACCTATCGAATTGGTCAAAAATAAAAATTTCAAAAGTGTCCCTATTTCTGCTTTAAACTTTAGGTACTATTCCAAAATGTATCACTGAGGTGACAGAAGTTGATTTCGGAGCATGATTTTTGAACAGGAGCTTTAACGGTTTTGTGACATATGATAACTTACCTAAGCCCCGGACCTATCGAATTGATCAAAAATGAAAATTTCAAAAGTGCCCCTATTTCTGCTTTAAACTTTAGGTACTATTCCAAAATGTATCACTGAGGTGACAGAAGTTGATTTCGGAACATAATTTTTGAACAGGAGCTTTAACGGTTTTGTGACATATGATAACTTACCTAAGCCCCGGACCTATCGAATTGATCAAAAATGAAAATTTAAAAAGTGCCCCTATTTCTGCTTTAAACTTAAGGTACCATTCCAAAATGTATCACTGAGGTGACAGAAGTTGATTTCTGAGCATGATTTTTGAACAGGCGCTTTAACGGTTTTGTGACATATGATAACTTACCTAAGCCCCGGACCTATCGAATTGATCAAAAATGAAAATTTCAAAAGTGCCCCTATTTCTGCTTTAAACTTTAGGTACTATTCCAAAATGTTTCACTGAGGTGACAGAAGTTGATTTCGGAGCATGATTTTTGAACAGGAGCTTTAACAGATTTGTGACATATGATAACTTACCTAAGCCCCAGACCTATCGAATTGGTCAAAAATGAAAATTTCGAAAGTGCCCCTATTTCTGCTTTAAACTTTACGTACTATTCCAAAATGTATCACTGAGGTGACAGAAGTTGATTTCGGAACATCATTTTTGAACAGGAGCTTTAACGGTTTTGTGACATATGATAACTTACCTAAGCCCCGGACCTATCGAATTGATCAAAAATGAAAATTTAAAAAGTGCCCCTATTTCTGCTTTAAACTTAAGGTACCATTCCAAAATGTATCACTGAGGTGACAGAAGTTGATTTCTGAGCATGATTTTTGAACAGGCGCTTTAACGGTTTTGTGACATATGATAACTTACCTAAGCCCCGGACCTATCGAATTGATCAAAAATGAAAATTTCAAAAGTGCCCCTATTTCTGCTTTAAACTTTAGGTACTATTCCAAAATGTTTCACTGAGGTGACAGAAGTTGATTTCGGAGCATGATTTTTGAACAGGAGCTTTAACAGATTTGTGACATATGATAACTTACCTAAGCCCCAGACCTATCGAATTGGTCAAAAATGAAAATTTCGAAAGTGCCCCTATTTCTGCTTTAAACTTTAGGTACTATTCCAAAATGTATCACTGAGGTGACAGAAGTTGATTTCGGAGCATGATTTTTGAACAGGAGCTTTAACAGATTTGTGACATATGATAACTTACCTAAGCCCCAGACCTATCGAATTGGTCAAAAATGAAAATTTCGAAAGTGCCCCTATTTCTGCTTTAAACTTTAGGTACTATTCCAAAATGTATCACTGAGGTGACAGAAGTTGATTTCGGAACATAATTTTTGAACAGGAGCTTTAACGGTTTTGTGACATATGATAACTTACCTAAGCCCCGGACCTATCGAATTGATCGAAAATGAAAATTTCAAAAGTGCCCCTATTTCTGCTTTAAACTTTAGGTACTATTCCAAAATGTATCACTGAGGTGACAGAAGTTGATTTCGGAACATAATTTTTGAACAGGAGCTTTAACGGTTTTGTGACATATGATAACTTACCTAAGCCCCGGACCTATCGAATTGATCAAAAATGAAAATTTCAAAAGTGCCCCTATTTCTGCTTTAAACTTTAGGTACTATTCCAAAATGTATCACTGAGGTGACAGAAGTTGATTTCGGAACATAATTTTTGAACATGAGCTTTAACGGTTTTGTGACATATGATAACTTACCTAAGCCCCGAACCTATCGAATTGATCAAAAATGAAAATTTCAAAAGTGCCCCTATTTCTGCTTTAAACTTTAGGTACTATTCCAAAATGTATCACTGAGGTGACAGAAGTTGATTTCGGAGCATGATTTTTGAACAGGAGCTTTAACGGTTTTGTGACATATGATAACTTACATAAGCCCCGAACCTATCGAATTGGTGAAAAATAAAAATTTCAAAAGTTCCCCTTTTTCTGCTTTAAACTTTAGGTACTATTCCAAAATGTATCACTGAGGTGATAGAAGTTGATTTCGGAACATAATTTTTGAACAGGAGCTTTAACGGTTTTGTGACATATGATAACTTACCTAAGCCCTGGACCTATCGAATTGGTCAAAAATGAAAATTTCAAAAGTGCCCCTATTTCTGCTTTAAACTTTAGGTACTATTCCAAAATGTATCACTGAGGTGACAGAAGTTGATTTCGGAACATAATTTTTGAACAGGAGCTTTAACGGTTTTGTGACATATGATAACTTACCTAAGCCCCGAACCTATCGAATTGGTCAAAAATAAAAATTTCAAAAGTGCCCCTATTTCTGCTTTAAACTTTAGGTACTATTCCAAAATGTATCACTGAGGTGACAGAAGTTGATTTCGGAACATAATTTTTGAACAGGAGCTTTAACGGTTTTGTGACATATGATAACTTACCTAAGCCCCGAACCTATCGAATTGGTCAAAAATAAAAATTTCAAAAGTGCCCCTATTTCTGCTTTAAACTTTAGGTACTATTCCAAAATGTATCACTGAGGTGACAGAAGTTGATTTCGGAGCATGATTTTTGAACAGGAGCTTTAACGGTTTTGTGACATATGATAACTTACCTAAGCCCCGGACCTATCGAATTGATCAAAAATGAAAATTTCAAAAGTGCCCCTATTTCTGCTTTAAACTTTAGGTACTATTCCAAAATGTATCACTGAGGTGACAGAAGTTGATTTCGGAACATAATTTTTGAACAGGAGCTTTAACGGTTTTGTGACATATGATAACTTACCTAAGCCCCGGACCTATCGAATTGATCGAAAATGAAAATTTCAAAAGTGCCCCTATTTCTGCTTTAAACTTTAGGTACTATTCCAAAATGTATCACTGAGGTGACAGAAGTTGATTTCGGAACATAATTTTTGAACAGGAGCTTTAACGGTTTTGTGACATATGATAACTTACCTAAGCCCCGGACCTATCGAATTGATCAAAAATGAAAATTTCAAAAGTGCCCCTATTTCTGCTTTAAACTTTAGGTACTATTCCAAAATGTATCACTGAGGTGACAGAAGTTGATTTCGGAACATAATTTTTGAACAGGAGCTTTAACGGTTTTGTGACATATGATAACTTACCTAAGCCCCGAACCTATCGAATTGGTCAAAAATGAAAATTTCAAAAGTGCCCCTATTTCTGCTTTAAACTTTAGGTACTATTCCAAAATGTATCACTGAGGTGACAGAAGTTGATTTCGGAACATAATTTTTGAACAGGAGCTTTAACGGTTTTGTGACATATGATAACTTACCTAAGCCCCGAACCTATCGAATTGGTCAAAAATAAAAATTTCAAAAGTGCCCCTATTTCTGCTTTAAACTTTAGGTACTATTCCAAAATGTATCACTGAGGTGACAGAAGTTGGTTTCGGAACATAATTTTTGAACAGGAGCTTTAACGGTTTTGTGACATATGATAACTTACCTAAGCCCCGAACCTATCGAATTGGTGAAAAATGAAAATTTCCAAAATTCCCCTTTTTCTGCTTTAAACTTTAGGTACTATTCCAAAATGTATCACTGAGGTGACAGAAGTTGATTTCGGAACATAATTTTTGAACAGGAGCTTTAACGGTTTTGTGACATATGATAACTTACCTAAGCCCTGGACCTATCGAATTGGTCAAAAATGAAAATTTCAAAAGTGCCCCTATTTCTGCTTTAAACTTTAGGTACTATTCCAAAATGTATCACTGAGGTGACAGAAGTTGATTTCGGAACATCATTTTTGAACAGGAGCTTTAACGGTTTTGTGACATATGATAACTTACCTAAGCCCCGAACCTATCGAATTGGTCAAAAATAAAAATTTCAAAAGTGCCCCTATTTCTGCTTTAAACTTTAGGTACTATTCCAAAATGTATCACTGAGGTGACAGAAGTTGATTTCGGAGCATGATTTTTGAACAGGAGCTTTAACGGTTTTGTGACATATGATAACTTACCTAAGCCCCGAACCTATCGAATTGATCAAAAATGAAAATTTAAAAAGTGCCCTTATTTCTGCTTTAAACTTAAGGTACCATTCCAAAATGTATCACTGAGGTGACAGAAGTTGATTTCTGAGCATGATTTTTGAACAGGCGCTTTAACGGTTTTGTGACATATGATAACTTACCTAAGCCCCGGACCTATCGAATTGATCAAAAATGAAAATTTCAAAAGTGCCCCTATTTCTGCTTTAAACTTTAGGTACTATTCCAAAATGTATCACTGAGGTGACAGAAGTTGATTTCGGAACATAATTTTTGAACAGGAGCTTTAACGGTTTTGTGACATATGATAACTTACCTAAGCCCCGGACCTATCGAATTGATCGAAAATGAAAATTTCAAAAGTGCCCCTATTTCTGCTTTAAACTTTAGGTACTATTCCAAAATGTATCACTGAGGTGACAGAAGTTGATTTCGGAACATAATTTTTGAACAGGAGCTTTAACGGTTTTGTGACATATGATAACTTACCTAAGCCCCGAACCTATCGAATTGGTCAAAAATGAAAATTTCAAAAGTGCCCCTATTTCTGCTTTAAACTTTAGGTACTATTCCAAAATGTATCACTGAGGTGACAGAAGTTGATTTCGGAACATAATTTTTGAACAGGAGCTTTAATGGTTTTGTGACATATGATAACTTACCTAAGCCCCGAACCTATAGAATTGGTCAAAAATAAAAATTTCAAAAGTGTCCCTATTTCTGCTTTAAACTTTAGGTACTATTCCAAAATGTATCACTGAGGTGACAGAAGTTGATTTCGGAGCATGATTTTTGAACAGGAGCTTTAACGGTTTTGTGACATATGATAACTTACCTAAGCCCCGGACCTATCGAATTGATCAAAAATGAAAATTTCAAAAGTGCCCCTATTTCTGCTTTAAACTTTAGGTACTATTCCAAAATGTATCACTGAGGTGACAGAAGTTGATTTCGGAACATAATTTTTGAACAGGAGCTTTAACGGTTTTGTGACATATGATAACTTACCTAAGCCCCGGACCTATCGAATTGATCAAAAATGAAAATTTAAAAAGTGCCCCTATTTCTGCTTTAAACTTAAGGTACCATTCCAAAATGTATCACTGAGGTGACAGAAGTTGATTTCTGAGCATGATTTTTGAACAGGCGCTTTAACGGTTTTGTGACATATGATAACTTACCTAAGCCCCGGACCTATCGAATTGATCAAAAATGAAAATTTCAAAAGTGCCCCTATTTCTGCTTTAAACTTTAGGTACTATTCCAAAATGTTTCACTGAGGTGACAGAAGTTGATTTCGGAGCATGATTTTTGAACAGGAGCTTTAACAGATTTGTGACATATGATAACTTACCTAAGCCCCAGACCTATCGAATTGGTCAAAAATGAAAATTTCGAAAGTGCCCCTATTTCTGCTTTAAACTTTAGGTACTATTCCAAAATGTATCACTGAGGTGACAGAAGTTGATTTCGGAACATCATTTTTGAACAGGAGCTTTAACGGTTTTGTGACATATGATAACTTACCTAAGCCCCGGACCTATCGAATTGATCAAAAATGAAAATTTAAAAAGTGCCCCTATTTCTGCTTTAAACTTAAGGTACCATTCCAAAATGTATCACTGAGGTGACAGAAGTTGATTTCTGAGCATGATTTTTGAACAGGCGCTTTAACGGTTTTGTGACATATGATAACTTACCTAAGCCCCGGACCTATCGAATTGATCAAAAATGAAAATTTCAAAAGTGCCCCTATTTCTGCTTTAAACTTTAGGTACTATTCCAAAATGTTTCACTGAGGTGACAGAAGTTGATTTCGGAGCATGATTTTTGAACAGGAGCTTTAACAGATTTGTGACATATGATAACTTACCTAAGCCCCAGACCTATCGAATTGGTCAAAAATGAAAATTTCGAAAGTGCCCCTATTTCTGCTTTAAACTTTAGGTACTATTCCAAAATGTATCACTGAGGTGACAGAAGTTGATTTCGGAGCATGATTTTTGAACAGGAGCTTTAACAGATTTGTGACATATGATAACTTACCTAAGCCCCAGACCTATCGAATTGGTCAAAAATGAAAATTTCGAAAGTGCCCCTATTTCTGCTTTAAACTTTAGGTACTATTCCAAAATGTATCACTGAGGTGACAGAAGTTGATTTCGGAACATAATTTTTGAACAGGAGCTTTAACGGTTTTGTGACATATGATAACTTACCTAAGCCCCGGACCTATCGAATTGATCGAAAATGAAAATTTCAAAAGTGCCCCTATTTCTGCTTTAAACTTTAGGTACTATTCCAAAATGTATCACTGAGGTGACAGAAGTTGATTTCTGAGCATGATTTTTGAACAGGCGCTTTAACGGTTTTGTGACATATGATAACTTACCTAAGCCCCGGACCTATCGAATTGATCAAAAATGAAAATTTCAAAAGTGCCCCTATTTCTGCTTTAAACTTTAGGTACTATTCCAAAATGTTTCACTGAGGTGACAGAAGTTGATTTCGGAGCATGATTTTTGAACAGGAGCTTTAACAGATTTGTGACATATGATAACTTACCTAAGCCCCAGACCTATCGAATTGGTCAAAAATGAAAATTTCGAAAGTGCCCCTATTTCTGCTTTAAACTTTAGGTACTATTCCAAAATGTATCACTGAGGTGACAGAAGTTGATTTCGGAGCATGATTTTTGAACAGGAGCTTTAACAGATTTGTGACATATGATAACTTACCTAAGCCCCAGACCTATCGAATTGGTCAAAAATGAAAATTTCGAAAGTGCCCCTATTTCTGCTTTAAACTTTAGGTACTATTCCAAAATGTATCACTGAGGTGACAGAAGTTGATTTCGGAACATAATTTTTGAACAGGAGCTTTAACGGTTTTGTGACATATGATAACTTACCTAAGCCCCGGACCTATCGAATTGATCGAAAATGAAAATTTCAAAAGTGCCCCTATTTCTGCTTTAAACTTTAGGTACTATTCCAAAATGTATCACTGAGGTGACAGAAGTTGATTTCGGAACATAATTTTTGAACAGGAGCTTTAACGGTTTTGTGACATATGATAACTTACCTAAGCCCCGAACCTATCGAATTGGTCAAAAATGAAAATTTCAAAAGTGCCCCTATTTCTGCTTTAAACTTTAGGTACTATTCCAAAATGTATCACTGAGGTGACAGAAGTTGATTTCGGAACATAATTTTTGAACAGGAGCTTTAATGGTTTTGTGACATATGATAACTTACCTAAGCCCCGAACCTATCGAATTGGTCAAAAATAAAAATTTCAAAAGTGTCCCTATTTCTGCTTTAAACTTTAGGTACTATTCCAAAATGTATCACTGAGGTGACAGAAGTTGATTTCGGAGCATGATTTTTGAACAGGAGCTTTAACGGTTTTGTGACATATGATAACTTACCTAAGCCCCGGACCTATCGAATTGATCAAAAATGAAAATTTCAAAAGTGCCCCTATTTCTGCTTTAAACTTTAGGTACTATTCCAAAATGTATCACTGAGGTGACAGAAGTTGATTTCGGAACATAATTTTTGAACAGGAGCTTTAACGGTTTTGTGACATATGATAACTTACCTAAGCCCCGGACCTATCGAATTGATCAAAAATGAAAATTTAAAAAGTGCCCCTATTTCTGCTTTAAACTTAAGGTACCATTCCAAAATGTATCACTGAGGTGACAGAAGTTGATTTCTGAGCATGATTTTTGAACAGGCGCTTTAACGGTTTTGTGACATATGATAACTTACCTAAGCCCCGGACCTATCGAATTGATCAAAAATGAAAATTTCAAAAGTGCCCCTATTTCTGCTTTAAACTTTAGGTACTATTCCAAAATGTTTCACTGAGGTGACAGAAGTTGATTTCGGAGCATGATTTTTGAACAGGAGCTTTAACAGATTTGTGACATATGATAACTTACCTAAGCCCCAGACCTATCGAATTGGTCAAAAATGAAAATTTCGAAAGTGCCCCTATTTCTGCTTTAAACTTTAGGTACTATTCCAAAATGTATCACTGAGGTGACAGAAGTTGATTTCGGAACATCATTTTTGAACAGGAGCTTTAACGGTTTTGTGACATATGATAACTTACCTAAGCCCCTGACCTATCGAATTGATCAAAAATGAAAATTTAAAAAGTGCCCCTATTTCTGCTTTAAACTTAAGGTAACATTCCAAAATGTATCACTGAGGTGACAGAAGTTGATTTCTGAGCATGATTTTTGAACAGGCGCTTTAACGGTTTTGTGACATATGATAACTTACCTAAGCCCCGGACCTATCGAATTGATCAAAAATGAAAATTTCAAAAGTGCCCCTATTTCTGCTTTAAACTTTAGGTACTATTCCAAAATGTTTCACTGAGGTGACAGAAGTTGATTTCGGAGCATGATTTTTGAACAGGAGCTTTAACAGATTTGTGACATATGATAACTTACCTAAGCCCCAGACCTATCGAATTGGTCAAAAATGAAAATTTCGAAAGTGCCCCTATTTCTGCTTTAAACTTTAGGTACTATTCCAAAATGTATCACTGAGGTGACAGAAGTTGATTTCGGAGCATGATTTTTGAACAGGAGCTTTAACAGATTTGTGACATATGATAACTTACCTAAGCCCCAGACCTATCGAATTGGTCAAAAATGAAAATTTCGAAAGTGCCCCTATTTCTGCTTTAAACTTTAGGTACTATTCCAAAATGTATCACTGAGGTGACAGAAGTTGATTTCGGAACATAATTTTTGAACAGGAGCTTTAACGGTTTTGTGACATATGATAACTTACCTAAGCCCCGGACCTATCGAATTGATCGAAAATGAAAATTTCAAAAGTGCCCCTATTTCTGCTTTAAACTTTAGGTACTATTCCAAAATGTATCACTGAGGTGACAGAAGTTGATTTCGGAACATAATTTTTGAACAGGAGCTTTAACGGTTTTGTGACATATGATAACTTACCTAAGCCCCGGACCTATCGAATTGATCAAAAATGAAAATTTCAAAAGTGCCCCTATTTCTGCTTTAAACTTTAGGTACTATTCCAAAATGTATCACTGAGGTGACAGAAGTTGATTTCGGAACATAATTTTTGAACATGAGCTTTAACGGTTTTGTGACATATGATAACTTACCTAAGCCCCGAACCTATCGAATTGATCAAAAATGAAAATTTCAAAAGTGCCCCTATTTCTGCTTTAAACTTTAGGTACTATTCCAAAATGTATCACTGAGGTGACAGAAGTTGATTTCGGAGCATGATTTTTGAACAGGAGCTTTAACGGTTTTGTGACATATGATAACTTACATAAGCCCCGAACCTATCGAATTGGTGAAAAATAAAAATTTCAAAAGTTCCCCTTTTTCTGCTTTAAACTTTAGGTACTATTCCAAAATGTATCACTGAGGTGATAGAAGTTGATTTCGGAACATAATTTTTGAACAGGAGCTTTAACGGTTTTGTGACATATGATAACTTACCTAAGCCCTGGACCTATCGAATTGGTCAAAAATGAAAATTTCAAAAGTGCCCCTATTTCTGCTTTAAACTTTAGGTACTATTCCAAAATGTATCACTGAGGTGACAGAAGTTGATTTCGGAACATAATTTTTGAACAGGAGCTTTAACGGTTTTGTGACATATGATAACTTACCTAAGCCCCGAACCTATCGAATTGGTCAAAAATAAAAATTTCAAAAGTGCCCCTATTTCTGCTTTAAACTTTAGGTACTATTCCAAAATGTATCACTGAGGTGACAGAAGTTGATTTCGGAACATAATTTTTGAACAGGAGCTTTAACGGTTTTGTGACATATGATAACTTACCTAAGCCCCGAACCTATCGAATTGGTCAAAAATAAAAATTTCAAAAGTGCCCCTATTTCTGCTTTAAACTTTAGGTACTATTCCAAAATGTATCACTGAGGTGACAGAAGTTGATTTCGGAGCATGATTTTTGAACAGGAGCTTTAACGGTTTTGTGACATATGATAACTTACCTAAGCCCCGGACCTATCGAATTGATCAAAAATGAAAATTTCAAAAGTGCCCCTATTTCTGCTTTAAACTTTAGGTACTATTCCAAAATGTATCACTGAGGTGACAGAAGTTGATTTCGGAACATAATTTTTGAACAGGAGCTTTAACGGTTTTGTGACATATGATAACTTACCTAAGCCCCGGACCTATCGAATTGATCGAAAATGAAAATTTCAAAAGTGCCCCTATTTCTGCTTTAAACTTTAGGTACTATTCCAAAATGTATCACTGAGGTGACAGAAGTTGATTTCGGAACATAATTTTTGAACAGGAGCTTTAACGGTTTTGTGACATATGATAACTTACCTAAGCCCCGGACCTATCGAATTGATCAAAAATGAAAATTTCAAAAGTGCCCCTATTTCTGCTTTAAACTTTAGGTACTATTCCAAAATGTATCACTGAGGTGACAGAAGTTGATTTCGGAACATAATTTTTGAACAGGAGCTTTAACGGTTTTGTGACATATGATAACTTACCTAAGCCCCGAACCTATCGAATTGGTCAAAAATGAAAATTTCAAAAGTGCCCCTATTTCTGCTTTAAACTTTAGGTACTATTCCAAAATGTATCACTGAGGTGACAGAAGTTGATTTCGGAACATAATTTTTGAACAGGAGCTTTAACGGTTTTGTGACATATGATAACTTACCTAAGCCCCGAACCTATCGAATTGGTCAAAAATAAAAATTTCAAAAGTGCCCCTATTTCTGCTTTAAACTTTAGGTACTATTCCAAAATGTATCACTGAGGTGACAGAAGTTGGTTTCGGAACATAATTTTTGAACAGGAGCTTTAACGGTTTTGTGACATATGATAACTTACCTAAGCCCCGAACCTATCGAATTGGTGAAAAATGAAAATTTCCAAAATTCCCCTTTTTCTGCTTTAAACTTTAGGTACTATTCCAAAATGTATCACTGAGGTGACAGAAGTTGATTTCGGAACATAATTTTTGAACAGGAGCTTTAACGGTTTTGTGACATATGATAACTTACCTAAGCCCTGGACCTATCGAATTGGTCAAAAATGAAAATTTCAAAAGTGCCCCTATTTCTGCTTTAAACTTTAGGTACTATTCCAAAATGTATCACTGAGGTGACAGAAGTTGATTTCGGAACATCATTTTTGAACAGGAGCTTTAACGGTTTTGTGACATATGATAACTTACCTAAGCCCCGAACCTATCGAATTGGTCAAAAATAAAAATTTCAAAAGTGCCCCTATTTCTGCTTTAAACTTTAGGTACTATTCCAAAATGTATCACTGAGGTGACAGAAGTTGATTTCGGAGCATGATTTTTGAACAGGAGCTTTAACGGTTTTGTGACATATGATAACTTACCTAAGCCCCGAACCTATCGAATTGATCAAAAATGAAAATTTAAAAAGTGCCCTTATTTCTGCTTTAAACTTAAGGTACCATTCCAAAATGTATCACTGAGGTGACAGAAGTTGATTTCTGAGCATGATTTTTGAACAGGCGCTTTAACGGTTTTGTGACATATGATAACTTACCTAAGCCCCGGACCTATCGAATTGATCAAAAATGAAAATTTCAAAAGTGCCCCTATTTCTGCTTTAAACTTTAGGTACTATTCCAAAATGTTTCACTGAGGTGACAGAAGTTGATTTCGGAGCATGATTTTTGAACAGGAGCTTTAACAGATTTGTGACATATGATAACTTACCTAAGCCCCAGACCTATCGAATTGGTCAAAAATGAAAATTTCGAAAGTGCCCCTATTTCTGCTTTAAACTTTAGGTACTATTCCAAAATGTATCACTGAGGTGACAGAAGTTGATTTCGGAACATCATTTTTGAACAGGAGCTTTAACGGTTTTGTGACATATGATAACTTACCTAAGCCCCGGACCTATCGAATTGATCAAAAATGAAAATTTAAAAAGTGCCCCTATTTCTGCTTTAAACTTAAGGTACCATTCCAAAATGTATCACTGAGGTGACAGAAGTTGATTTCTGAGCATGATTTTTGAACAGGCGCTTTAACGGTTTTGTGACATATGATAACTTACCTAAGCCCCGGACCTATCGAATTGATCAAAAATGAAAATTTCAAAAGTGCCCCTATTTCTGCTTTAAACTTTAGGTACTATTCCAAAATGTTTCACTGAGGTGACAGAAGTTGATTTCGGAGCATGATTTTTGAACAGGAGCTTTAACAGATTTGTGACATATGATAACTTACCTAAGCCCCAGACCTATCGAATTGGTCAAAAATGAAAATTTCGAAAGTGCCCCTATTTCTGCTTTAAACTTTAGGTACTATTCCAAAATGTATCACTGAGGTGACAGAAGTTGATTTCGGAGCATGATTTTTGAACAGGAGCTTTAACAGATTTGTGACATATGATAACTTACCTAAGCCCCAGACCTATCGAATTGGTCAAAAATGAAAATTTCGAAAGTGCCCCTATTTCTGCTTTAAACTTTAGGTACTATTCCAAAATGTATCACTGAGGTGACAGAAGTTGATTTCGGAACATAATTTTTGAACAGGAGCTTTAACGGTTTTGTGACATATGATAACTTACCTAAGCCCCGGACCTATCGAATTGATCAAAAATGAAAATTTCAAAAGTGCCCCTATTTCTGCTTTAAACTTTAGGTACTATTCCAAAATGTATCACTGAGGTGACAGAAGTTGATTTCGGAACATAATTTTTGAACATGAGCTTTAACGGTTTTGTGACATATGATAACTTACCTAAGCCCCGAACCTATCGAATTGATCAAAAATGAAAATTTCAAAAGTGCCCCTATTTCTGCTTTAAACTTTAGGTACTATTCCAAAATGTATCACTGAGGTGACAGAAGTTGATTTCGGAGCATGATTTTTGAACAGGAGCTTTAACGGTTTTGTGACATATGATAACTTACATAAGCCCCGAACCTATCGAATTGGTGAAAAATAAAAATTTCAAAAGTTCCCCTTTTTCTGCTTTAAACTTTAGGTACTATTCCAAAATGTATCACTGAGGTGATAGAAGTTGATTTCGGAACATAATTTTTGAACAGGAGCTTTAACGGTTTTGTGACATATGATAACTTACCTAAGCCCTGGACCTATCGAATTGGTCAAAAATGAAAATTTCAAAAGTGCCCCTATTTCTGCTTTAAACTTTAGGTACTATTCCAAAATGTATCACTGAGGTGACAGAAGTTGATTTCGGAACATAATTTTTGAACAGGAGCTTTAACGGTTTTGTGACATATGATAACTTACCTAAGCCCCGAACCTATCGAATTGGTCAAAAATAAAAATTTCAAAAGTGCCCCTATTTCTGCTTTAAACTTTAGGTACTATTCCAAAATGTATCACTGAGGTGACAGAAGTTGATTTCGGAACATAATTTTTGAACAGGAGCTTTAACGGTTTTGTGACATATGATAACTTACCTAAGCCCCGAACCTATCGAATTGGTCAAAAATAAAAATTTCAAAAGTGCCCCTATTTCTGCTTTAAACTTTAGGTACTATTCCAAAATGTATCACTGAGGTGACAGAAGTTGATTTCGGAGCATGATTTTTGAACAGGAGCTTTAACGGTTTTGTGACATATGATAACTTACCTAAGCCCCGGACCTATCGAATTGATCAAAAATGAAAATTTCAAAAGTGCCCCTATTTCTGCTTTAAACTTTAGGTACTATTCCAAAATGTATCACTGAGGTGACAGAAGTTGATTTCGGAACATAATTTTTGAACAGGAGCTTTAACGGTTTTGTGACATATGATAACTTACCTAAGCCCCGGACCTATCGAATTGATCGAAAATGAAAATTTCAAAAGTGCCCCTATTTCTGCTTTAAACTTTAGGTACTATTCCAAAATGTATCACTGAGGTGACAGAAGTTGATTTCGGAACATAATTTTTGAACAGGAGCTTTAACGGTTTTGTGACATATGATAACTTACCTAAGCCCCGGACCTATCGAATTGATCAAAAATGAAAATTTCAAAAGTGCCCCTATTTCTGCTTTAAACTTTAGGTACTATTCCAAAATGTATCACTGAGGTGACAGAAGTTGATTTCGGAACATAATTTTTGAACAGGAGCTTTAACGGTTTTGTGACATATGATAACTTACCTAAGCCCCGAACCTATCGAATTGGTCAAAAATGAAAATTTCAAAAGTGCCCCTATTTCTGCTTTAAACTTTAGGTACTATTCCAAAATGTATCACTGAGGTGACAGAAGTTGATTTCGGAACATAATTTTTGAACAGGAGCTTTAACGGTTTTGTGACATATGATAACTTACCTAAGCCCCGAACCTATCGAATTGGTCAAAAATAAAAATTTCAAAAGTGCCCCTATTTCTGCTTTAAACTTTAGGTACTATTCCAAAATGTATCACTGAGGTGACAGAAGTTGGTTTCGGAACATAATTTTTGAACAGGAGCTTTAACGGTTTTGTGACATATGATAACTTACCTAAGCCCCGAACCTATCGAATTGGTGAAAAATGAAAATTTCCAAAATTCCCCTTTTTCTGCTTTAAACTTTAGGTACTATTCCAAAATGTATCACTGAGGTGACAGAAGTTGATTTCGGAACATAATTTTTGAACAGGAGCTTTAACGGTTTTGTGACATATGATAACTTACCTAAGCCCTGGACCTATCGAATTGGTCAAAAATGAAAATTTCAAAAGTGCCCCTATTTCTGCTTTAAACTTTAGGTACTATTCCAAAATGTATCACTGAGGTGACAGAAGTTGATTTCGGAACATCATTTTTGAACAGGAGCTTTAACGGTTTTGTGACATATGATAACTTACCTAAGCCCCGAACCTATCGAATTGGTCAAAAATAAAAATTTCAAAAGTGCCCCTATTTCTGCTTTAAACTTTAGGTACTATTCCAAAATGTATCACTGAGGTGACAGAAGTTGATTTCGGAGCATGATTTTTGAACAGGAGCTTTAACGGTTTTGTGACATATGATAACTTACCTAAGCCCCGAACCTATCGAATTGATCAAAAATGAAAATTTAAAAAGTGCCCTTATTTCTGCTTTAAACTTAAGGTACCATTCCAAAATGTATCACTGAGGTGACAGAAGTTGATTTCTGAGCATGATTTTTGAACAGGCGCTTTAACGGTTTTGTGACATATGATAACTTACCTAAGCCCCGGACCTATCGAATTGATCAAAAATGAAAATTTCAAAAGTGCCCCTATTTCTGCTTTAAACTTTAGGTACTATTCCAAAATGTATCACTGAGGTGACAGAAGTTGATTTCGGAACATAATTTTTGAACAGGAGCTTTAACGGTTTTGTGACATATGATAACTTACCTAAGCCCCGGACCTATCGAATTGATCGAAAATGAAAATTTCAAAAGTGCCCCTATTTCTGCTTTAAACTTTAGGTACTATTCCAAAATGTATCACTGAGGTGACAGAAGTTGATTTCGGAACATAATTTTTGAACAGGAGCTTTAACGGTTTTGTGACATATGATAACTTACCTAAGCCCCGAACCTATCGAATTGGTCAAAAATGAAAATTTCAAAAGTGCCCCTATTTCTGCTTTAAACTTTAGGTACTATTCCAAAATGTATCACTGAGGTGACAGAAGTTGATTTCGGAACATAATTTTTGAACAGGAGCTTTAATGGTTTTGTGACATATGATAACTTACCTAAGCCCCGAACCTATAGAATTGGTCAAAAATAAAAATTTCAAAAGTGTCCCTATTTCTGCTTTAAACTTTAGGTACTATTCCAAAATGTATCACTGAGGTGACAGAAGTTGATTTCGGAGCATGATTTTTGAACAGGAGCTTTAACGGTTTTGTGACATATGATAACTTACCTAAGCCCCGGACCTATCGAATTGATCAAAAATGAAAATTTCAAAAGTGCCCCTATTTCTGCTTTAAACTTTAGGTACTATTCCAAAATGTATCACTGAGGTGACAGAAGTTGATTTCGGAACATAATTTTTGAACAGGAGCTTTAACGGTTTTGTGACATATGATAACTTACCTAAGCCCCGGACCTATCGAATTGATCAAAAATGAAAATTTAAAAAGTGCCCCTATTTCTGCTTTAAACTTAAGGTACCATTCCAAAATGTATCACTGAGGTGACAGAAGTTGATTTCTGAGCATGATTTTTGAACAGGCGCTTTAACGGTTTTGTGACATATGATAACTTACCTAAGCCCCGGACCTATCGAATTGATCAAAAATGAAAATTTCAAAAGTGCCCCTATTTCTGCTTTAAACTTTAGGTACTATTCCAAAATGTTTCACTGAGGTGACAGAAGTTGATTTCGGAGCATGATTTTTGAACAGGAGCTTTAACAGATTTGTGACATATGATAACTTACCTAAGCCCCAGACCTATCGAATTGGTCAAAAATGAAAATTTCGAAAGTGCCCCTATTTCTGCTTTAAACTTTAGGTACTATTCCAAAATGTATCACTGAGGTGACAGAAGTTGATTTCGGAACATCATTTTTGAACAGGAGCTTTAACGGTTTTGTGACATATGATAACTTACCTAAGCCCCGGACCTATCGAATTGATCAAAAATGAAAATTTAAAAAGTGCCCCTATTTCTGCTTTAAACTTAAGGTACCATTCCAAAATGTATCACTGAGGTGACAGAAGTTGATTTCTGAGCATGATTTTTGAACAGGCGCTTTAACGGTTTTGTGACATATGATAACTTACCTAAGCCCCGGACCTATCGAATTGATCAAAAATGAAAATTTCAAAAGTGCCCCTATTTCTGCTTTAAACTTTAGGTACTATTCCAAAATGTTTCACTGAGGTGACAGAAGTTGATTTCGGAGCATGATTTTTGAACAGGAGCTTTAACAGATTTGTGACATATGATAACTTACCTAAGCCCCAGACCTATCGAATTGGTCAAAAATGAAAATTTCGAAAGTGCCCCTATTTCTGCTTTAAACTTTAGGTACTATTCCAAAATGTATCACTGAGGTGACAGAAGTTGATTTCGGAGCATGATTTTTGAACAGGAGCTTTAACAGATTTGTGACATATGATAACTTACCTAAGCCCCAGACCTATCGAATTGGTCAAAAATGAAAATTTCGAAAGTGCCCCTATTTCTGCTTTAAACTTTAGGTACTATTCCAAAATGTATCACTGAGGTGACAGAAGTTGATTTCGGAACATAATTTTTGAACAGGAGCTTTAACGGTTTTGTGACATATGATAACTTACCTAAGCCCCGGACCTATCGAATTGATCGAAAATGAAAATTTCAAAAGTGCCCCTATTTCTGCTTTAAACTTTAGGTACTATTCCAAAATGTATCACTGAGGTGACAGAAGTTGATTTCGGAACATAATTTTTGAACAGGAGCTTTAACGGTTTTGTGACATATGATAACTTACCTAAGCCCCGGACCTATCGAATTGATCAAAAATGAAAATTTCAAAAGTGCCCCTATTTCTGCTTTAAACTTTAGGTACTATTCCAAAATGTATCACTGAGGTGACAGAAGTTGATTTCGGAACATAATTTTTGAACATGAGCTTTAACGGTTTTGTGACATATGATAACTTACCTAAGCCCCGAACCTATCGAATTGATCAAAAATGAAAATTTCAAAAGTGCCCCTATTTCTGCTTTAAACTTTAGGTACTATTCCAAAATGTATCACTGAGGTGACAGAAGTTGATTTCGGAGCATGATTTTTGAACAGGAGCTTTAACGGTTTTGTGACATATGATAACTTACATAAGCCCCGAACCTATCGAATTGGTGAAAAATAAAAATTTCAAAAGTTCCCCTTTTTCTGCTTTAAACTTTAGGTACTATTCCAAAATGTATCACTGAGGTGATAGAAGTTGATTTCGGAACATAATTTTTGAACAGGAGCTTTAACGGTTTTGTGACATATGATAACTTACCTAAGCCCTGGACCTATCGAATTGGTCAAAAATGAAAATTTCAAAAGTGCCCCTATTTCTGCTTTAAACTTTAGGTACTATTCCAAAATGTATCACTGAGGTGACAGAAGTTGATTTCGGAACATAATTTTTGAACAGGAGCTTTAACGGTTTTGTGACATATGATAACTTACCTAAGCCCCGAACCTATCGAATTGGTCAAAAATAAAAATTTCAAAAGTGCCCCTATTTCTGCTTTAAACTTTAGGTACTATTCCAAAATGTATCACTGAGGTGACAGAAGTTGATTTCGGAACATAATTTTTGAACAGGAGCTTTAACGGTTTTGTGACATATGATAACTTACCTAAGCCCCGAACCTATCGAATTGGTCAAAAATAAAAATTTCAAAAGTGCCCCTATTTCTGCTTTAAACTTTAGGTACTATTCCAAAATGTATCACTGAGGTGACAGAAGTTGATTTCGGAGCATGATTTTTGAACAGGAGCTTTAACGGTTTTGTGACATATGATAACTTACCTAAGCCCCGGACCTATCGAATTGATCAAAAATGAAAATTTCAAAAGTGCCCCTATTTCTGCTTTAAACTTTAGGTACTATTCCAAAATGTATCACTGAGGTGACAGAAGTTGATTTCGGAACATAATTTTTGAACAGGAGCTTTAACGGTTTTGTGACATATGATAACTTACCTAAGCCCCGGACCTATCGAATTGATCGAAAATGAAAATTTCAAAAGTGCCCCTATTTCTGCTTTAAACTTTAGGTACTATTCCAAAATGTATCACTGAGGTGACAGAAGTTGATTTCGGAACATAATTTTTGAACAGGAGCTTTAACGGTTTTGTGACATATGATAACTTACCTAAGCCCCGGACCTATCGAATTGATCAAAAATGAAAATTTCAAAAGTGCCCCTATTTCTGCTTTAAACTTTAGGTACTATTCCAAAATGTATCACTGAGGTGACAGAAGTTGATTTCGGAACATAATTTTTGAACAGGAGCTTTAACGGTTTTGTGACATATGATAACTTACCTAAGCCCCGAACCTATCGAATTGGTCAAAAATGAAAATTTCAAAAGTGCCCCTATTTCTGCTTTAAACTTTAGGTACTATTCCAAAATGTATCACTGAGGTGACAGAAGTTGATTTCGGAACATAATTTTTGAACAGGAGCTTTAACGGTTTTGTGACATATGATAACTTACCTAAGCCCCGAACCTATCGAATTGGTCAAAAATAAAAATTTCAAAAGTGCCCCTATTTCTGCTTTAAACTTTAGGTACTATTCCAAAATGTATCACTGAGGTGACAGAAGTTGGTTTCGGAACATAATTTTTGAACAGGAGCTTTAACGGTTTTGTGACATATGATAACTTACCTAAGCCCCGAACCTATCGAATTGGTGAAAAATGAAAATTTCCAAAATTCCCCTTTTTCTGCTTTAAACTTTAGGTACTATTCCAAAATGTATCACTGAGGTGACAGAAGTTGATTTCGGAACATAATTTTTGAACAGGAGCTTTAACGGTTTTGTGACATATGATAACTTACCTAAGCCCTGGACCTATCGAATTGGTCAAAAATGAAAATTTCAAAAGTGCCCCTATTTCTGCTTTAAACTTTAGGTACTATTCCAAAATGTATCACTGAGGTGACAGAAGTTGATTTCGGAACATCATTTTTGAACAGGAGCTTTAACGGTTTTGTGACATATGATAACTTACCTAAGCCCCGAACCTATCGAATTGGTCAAAAATAAAAATTTCAAAAGTGCCCCTATTTCTGCTTTAAACTTTAGGTACTATTCCAAAATGTATCACTGAGGTGACAGAAGTTGATTTCGGAGCATGATTTTTGAACAGGAGCTTTAACGGTTTTGTGACATATGATAACTTACCTAAGCCCCGAACCTATCGAATTGATCAAAAATGAAAATTTAAAAAGTGCCCTTATTTCTGCTTTAAACTTAAGGTACCATTCCAAAATGTATCACTGAGGTGACAGAAGTTGATTTCTGAGCATGATTTTTGAACAGGCGCTTTAACGGTTTTGTGACATATGATAACTTACCTAAGCCCCGGACCTATCGAATTGATCAAAAATGAAAATTTCAAAAGTGCCCCTATTTCTGCTTTAAACTTTAGGTACTATTCCAAAATGTTTCACTGAGGTGACAGAAGTTGATTTCGGAGCATGATTTTTGAACAGGAGCTTTAACAGATTTGTGACATATGATAACTTACCTAAGCCCCAGACCTATCGAATTGGTCAAAAATGAAAATTTCGAAAGTGCCCCTATTTCTGCTTTAAACTTTAGGTACTATTCCAAAATGTATCACTGAGGTGACAGAAGTTGATTTCGGAGCATGATTTTTGAACAGGAGCTTTAACAGATTTGTGACATATGATAACTTACCTAAGCCCCAGACCTATCGATTTGGTCAAAAATGAAAATTTCGAAAGTGCCCCTATTTCTGCTTTAAACTTTAGGTACTATTCCAAAATGTATCACTGAGGTGACAGAAGTTGATTTCGGAACATAATTTTTGAACAGGAGCTTTAACGGTTTTGTGACATATGATAACTTACCTAAGCCCCGGACCTATCGAATTGATCGAAAATGAAAATTTCAAAAGTGCCCCTATTTCTGCTTTAAACTTTAGGTACTATTCCAAAATGTATCACTGAGGTGACAGAAGTTGATTTCGGAACATAATTTTTGAACAGGAGCTTTAACGGTTTTGTGACATATGATAACTTACCTAAGCCCCGGACCTATCGAATTGATCAAAAATGAAAATTTCAAAAGTGCCCCTATTTCTGCTTTAAACTTTAGGTACTATTCCAAAATGTATCACTGAGGTGACAGAAGTTGATTTCGGAACATAATTTTTGAACATGAGCTTTAACGGTTTTGTGACATATGATAACTTACCTAAGCCCCGAACCTATCGAATTGGTCAAAAATAAAAATTTCAAAAGTGCCCCTATTTCTGCTTTAAACTTTAGGTACTATTCCAAAATGTATCACTGAGGTGATAGAAGTTGATTTCGGAACATAATTTTTGAACAGGAGCTTTAACGGTTTTGTGACATATGATAACTTACCTAAGCCCTGGACCTATCGAATTGGTCAAAAATGAAAATTTCAAAAGTGCCCCTATTTCTGCTTTAAACTTTAGGTACTATTCCAAAATGTATCACTGAGGTGACAGAAGTTGATTTCGGAACATAATTTTTGAACAGGAGCTTTAACGGTTTTGTGACATATGATAACTTACCTAAGCCCCGAACCTATCGAATTGGTCAAAAATAAAAATTTCAAAAGTGCCCCTATTTCTGCTTTAAACTTTAGGTACTATTCCAAAATGTATCACTGAGGTGACAGAAGTTGATTTCGGAACATAATTTTTGAACAGGAGCTTTAACGGTTTTGTGACATATGATAACTTACCTAAGCCCCGAACCTATCGAATTGGTCAAAAATAAAAATTTCAAAAGTGCCCCTATTTCTGCTTTAAACTTTAGGTACTATTCCAAAATGTATCACTGAGGTGACAGAAGTTGATTTCGGAGCATGATTTGTGAACAGGAGCTTTAACGGTTTTGTGACATATGATAACTTACCTAAGCCCCGGACCTATCGAATTGATCAAAAATGAAAATTTCAAAAGTGCCCCTATTTCTGCTTTAAACTTTAGGTACTATTCCAAAATGTATCACTGAGGTGACAGAAGTTGATTTCGGAACATAATTTTTGAACAGGAGCTTTAACGGTTTTGTGACATATGATAACTTACCTAAGCCCCGGACCTATCGAATTGATCAAAAATGAAAATTTCAAAAGTGCCCCTATTTCTGCTTTAAACTTTAGGTACTATTCCAAAATGTATCACTGAGGTGACAGAAGTTGATTTCGGAACATAATTTTTGAACAGGAGCTTTAACGGTTTTGTGACATATGATAACTTACCTAAGCCCCGAACCTATCGAATTGGTCAAAAATAAAAATTTCAAAAGTGCCCCTATTTCTGCTTTAAACTTTAGGTACTATTCCAAAATGTATCACTGAGGTGACAGAAGTTGATTTCGGAGCATGATTTGTGAACAGGAGCTTTAACGGTTTTGTGACATATGATAACTTACCTAAGCCCCGGACCTATCGAATTGATCAAAAATGAAAATTTCAAAAGTGCCCCTATTTCTGCTTTAAACTTTAGGTACTATTCCAAAATGTATCACTGAGGTGACAGAAGTTGATTTCGGAACATAATTTTTGAACAGGAGCTTTAACGGTTTTGTGACATATGATAACTTACCTAAGCCCCGGACCTATCGAATTGATCGAAAATGAAAATTTCAAAAGTGCCCCTATTTCTGCTTTAAACTTTAGGTACTATTCCAAAATGTATCACTGAGGTGACAGAAGTTGATTTCGGAACATAATTTTTGAACAGGAGCTTTAACGGTTTTGTGACATATGATAACTTACCTAAGCCCCGAACCTATCGAATTGGTCAAAAATGAAAATTTCAAAAGTGCCCCTATTTCTGCTTTAAACTTTAGGTACTATTCCAAAATGTATCACTGAGGTGACAGAAGTTGATTTCGGAACATAATTTTTGAACAGGAGCTTTAATGGTTTTGTGACATATGATAACTTACCTAAGCCCCGAACCTATCGAATTGGTCAAAAATAAAAATTTCAAAAGTGTCCCTATTTCTGCTTTAAACTTTAGGTACTATTCCAAAATGTATCACTGAGGTGACAGAAGTTGATTTCGGAGCATGATTTTTGAACAGGAGCTTTAACGGTTTTGTGACATATGATAACTTACCTAAGCCCCGGACCTATCGAATTGATCAAAAATGAAAATTTCAAAAGTGCCCCTATTTCTGCTTTAAACTTTAGGTACTATTCCAAAATGTATCACTGAGGTGACAGAAGTTGATTTCGGAACATAATTTTTGAACAGGAGCTTTAACGGTTTTGTGACATATGATAACTTACCTAAGCCCCGGACCTATCGAATTGATCAAAAATGAAAATTTAAAAAGTGCCCCTATTTCTGCTTTAAACTTAAGGTACCATTCCAAAATGTATCACTGAGGTGACAGAAGTTGATTTCTGAGCATGATTTTTGAACAGGCGCTTTAACGGTTTTGTGACATATGATAACTTACCTAAGCCCCGGACCTATCGAATTGATCAAAAATGAAAATTTCAAAAGTGCCCCTATTTCTGCTTTAAACTTTAGGTACTATTCCAAAATGTTTCACTGAGGTGACAGAAGTTGATTTCGGAGCATGATTTTTGAACAGGACCTTTAACAGATTTGTGACATATGATAACTTACCTAAGCCCCAGACCTATCGAATTGGTCAAAAATGAAAATTTCGAAAGTGCCCCTATTTCTGCTTTAAACTTTAGGTACTATTCCAAAATGTATCACTGAGGTGACAGAAGTTGATTTCGGAACATCATTTTTGAACAGGAGCTTTAACGGTTTTGTGACATATGATAACTTACCTAAGCCCCGGACCTATCGAATTGATCAAAAATGAAAATTTAAAAAGTGCCCCTATTTCTGCTTTAAACTTAAGGTACCATTCCAAAATGTATCACTGAGGTGACAGAAGTTGATTTCTGAGCATGATTTTTGAACAGGCGCTTTAACGGTTTTGTGACATATGATAACTTACCTAAGCCCCGGACCTATCGAATTGATCAAAAATGAAAATTTCAAAAGTGCCCCTATTTCTGCTTTAAACTTTAGGTACTATTCCAAAATGTTTCACTGAGGTGACAGAAGTTGATTTCGGAGCATGATTTTTGAACAGGAGCTTTAACAGATTTGTGACATATGATAACTTACCTAAGCCCCAGACCTATCGAATTGGTCAAAAATGAAAATTTCGAAAGTGCCCCTATTTCTGCTTTAAACTTTAGGTACTATTCCAAAATGTATCACTGAGGTGACAGAAGTTGATTTCGGAGCATGATTTTTGAACAGGAGCTTTAACAGATTTGTGACATATGATAACTTACCTAAGCCCCAGACCTATCGAATTGGTCAAAAATGAAAATTTCGAAAGTGCCCCTATTTCTGCTTTAAACTTTAGGTACTATTCCAAAATGTATCACTGAGGTGACAGAAGTTGATTTCGGAACATAATTTTTGAACAGGAGCTTTAACGGTTTTGTGACATATGATAACTTACCTAAGCCCCGGACCTATCGAATTGATCGAAAATGAAAATTTCAAAAGTGCCCCTATTTCTGCTTTAAACTTTAGGTACTATTCCAAAATGTATCACTGAGGTGACAGAAGTTGATTTCGGAACATAATTTTTGAACAGGAGCTTTAACGGTTTTGTGACATATGATAACTTACCTAAGCCCCGGACCTATCGAATTGATCAAAAATGAAAATTTCAAAAGTGCCCCTATTTCTGCTTTAAACTTTAGGTACTATTCCAAAATGTATCACTGAGGTGACAGAAGTTGATTTCGGAACATAATTTTTGAACATGAGCTTTAACGGTTTTGTGACATATGATAACTTACCTAAGCCCCGAACCTATCGAATTGGTCAAAAATAAAAATTTCAAAAGTGCCCCTATTTCTGCTTTAAACTTTAGGTACTATTCCAAAATGTATCACTGAGGTGACAGAAGTTGGTTTCGGAACATAATTTTTGAACAGGAGCTTTAACGGTTTTGTGACATATGATAACTTACTTAAGCCCCGGACCTATCGAATTGATCAAAAATGAAAATTTCAAAAGTGCCCCTATTTCTGCTTTAAACTTTAGGTACTATTCCAAAATGTATCACTGAGGTGACAGAAGTTGATTTCGGAGCATGATTTTTGAACAGGAGCTTTAACGGTTTTGTGACATATGATAACTTACATAAGCCCCGAACCTATCGAATTGGTGAAAAATAAAAATTTCAAAAGTTCCCCTTTTTCTGCTTTAAACTTTAGGTACTATTCCAAAATGTATCACTGAGGTGATAGAAGTTGATTTCGGAACATAATTTTTGAACAGGAGCTTTAACGGTTTTGTGACATATGATAACTTACCTAAGCCCTGGACCTATCGAATTGGTCAAAAATGAAAATTTCAAAAGTGCCCCTATTTCTGCTTTAAACTTTAGGTACTATTCCAAAATGTATCACTGAGGTGACAGAAGTTGATTTCGGAACATAATTTTTGAACAGGAGCTTTAACGGTTTTGTGACATATGATAACTTACCTAAGCCCCGAACCTATCGAATTGGTCAAAAATAAAAATTTCAAAAGTGCCCCTATTTCTGCTTTAAACTTTAGGTACTATTCCAAAATGTATCACTGAGGTGACAGAAGTTGATTTCGGAACATAATTTTTGAACAGGAGCTTTAACGGTTTTGTGACATATGATAACTTACCTAAGCCCCGAACCTATCGAATTGGTCAAAAATAAAAATTTCAAAAGTGCCCCTATTTCTGCTTTAAACTTTAGGTACTATTCCAAAATGTATCACTGAGGTGACAGAAGTTGATTTCGGAGCATGATTTTTGAACAGGAGCTTTAACGGTTTTGTGACATATGATAACTTACCTAAGCCCCGGACCTATCGAATTGATCAAAAATGAAAATTTCAAAAGTGCCCCTATTTCTGCTTTAAACTTTAGGTACTATTCCAAAATGTATCACTGAGGTGACAGAAGTTGATTTCGGAACATAATTTTTGAACAGGAGCTTTAACGGTTTTGTGACATATGATAACTTACCTAAGCCCCGGACCTATCGAATTGATCGAAAATGAAAATTTCAAAAGTGCCCCTATTTCTGCTTTAAACTTTAGGTACTATTCCAAAATGTATCACTGAGGTGACAGAAGTTGATTTCGGAACATAATTTTTGAACAGGAGCTTTAACGGTTTTGTGACATATGATAACTTACCTAAGCCCCGAACCTATCGAATTGGTCAAAAATGAAAATTTCAAAAGTGCCCCTATTTCTGCTTTAAACTTTAGGTACTATTCCAAAATGTATCACTGAGGTGACAGAAGTTGATTTCGGAACATAATTTTTGAACAGGAGCTTTAATGGTTTTGTGACATATGATAACTTACCTAAGCCCCGAACCTATCGAATTGGTCAAAAATAAAAATTTCAAAAGTGTCCCTATTTCTGCTTTAAACTTTAGGTACTATTCCAAAATGTATCACTGAGGTGACAGAAGTTGATTTCGGAGCATGATTTTTGAACAGGAGCTTTAACGGTTTTGTGACATATGATAACTTACCTAAGCCCCGGACCTATCGAATTGATCAAAAATGAAAATTTCAAAAGTGCCCCTATTTCTGCTTTAAACTTTAGGTACTATTCCAAAATGTATCACTGAGGTGACAGAAGTTGATTTCGGAACATAATTTTTGAACAGGAGCTTTAACGGTTTTGTGACATATGATAACTTACCTAAGCCCCGGACCTATCGAATTGATCAAAAATGAAAATTTAAAAAGTGCCCCTATTTCTGCTTTAAACTTAAGGTACCATTCCAAAATGTATCACTGAGGTGACAGAAGTTGATTTCTGAGCATGATTTTTGAACAGGCGCTTTAACGGTTTTGTGACATATGATAACTTACCTAAGCCCCGGACCTATCGAATTGATCAAAAATGAAAATTTCAAAAGTGCCCCTATTTCTGCTTTAAACTTTAGGTACTATTCCAAAATGTTTCACTGAGGTGACAGAAGTTGATTTCGGAGCATGATTTTTGAACAGGAGCTTTAACAGATTTGTGACATATGATAACTTACCTAAGCCCCAGACCTATCGAATTGGTCAAAAATGAAAATTTCGAAAGTGCCCCTATTTCTGCTTTAAACTTTAGGTACTATTCCAAAATGTATCACTGAGGTGACAGAAGTTGATTTCGGAACATCATTTTTGAACAGGAGCTTTAACGGTTTTGTGACATATGATAACTTACCTAAGCCCCGGACCTATCGAATTGATCAAAAATGAAAATTTAAAAAGTGCCCCTATTTCTGCTTTAAACTTAAGGTACCATTCCAAAATGTATCACTGAGGTGACAGAAGTTGATTTCTGAGCATGATTTTTGAACAGGCGCTTTAACGGTTTTGTGACATATGATAACTTACCTAAGCCCCGGACCTATCGAATTGATCAAAAATGAAAATTTCAAAAGTGCCCCTATTTCTGCTTTAAACTTTAGGTACTATTCCAAAATGTTTCACTGAGGTGACAGAAGTTGATTTCGGAGCATGATTTTTGAACAGGAGCTTTAACAGATTTGTGACATATGATAACTTACCTAAGCCCCAGACCTATCGAATTGGTCAAAAATGAAAATTTCGAAAGTGCCCCTATTTCTGCTTTAAACTTTAGGTACTATTCCAAAATGTATCACTGAGGTGACAGAAGTTGATTTCGGAGCATGATTTTTGAACAGGAGCTTTAACAGATTTGTGACATATGATAACTTACCTAAGCCCCAGACCTATCGAATTGGTCAAAAATGAAAATTTCGAAAGTGCCCCTATTTCTGCTTTAAACTTTAGGTACTATTCCAAAATGTATCACTGAGGTGACAGAAGTTGATTTCGGAACATAATTTTTGAACAGGAGCTTTAACGGTTTTGTGACATATGATAACTTACCTAAGCCCCGGACCTATCGAATTGATCGAAAATGAAAATTTCAAAAGTGCCCCTATTTCTGCTTTAAACTTTAGGTACTATTCCAAAATGTATCACTGAGGTGACAGAAGTTGATTTCGGAACATAATTTTTGAACAGGAGCTTTAACGGTTTTGTGACATATGATAACTTACCTAAGCCCCGGACCTATCGAATTGATCAAAAATGAAAATTTCAAAAGTGCCCCTATTTCTGCTTTAAACTTTAGGTACTATTCCAAAATGTATCACTGAGGTGACAGAAGTTGATTTCGGAACATAATTTTTGAACATGAGCTTTAACGGTTTTGTGACATATGATAACTTACCTAAGCCCCGAACCTATCGAATTGGTCAAAAATAAAAATTTCAAAAGTGCCCCTATTTCTGCTTTAAACTTTAGGTACTATTCCAAAATGTATCACTGAGGTGACAGAAGTTGGTTTCGGAACATAATTTTTGAACAGGAGCTTTAACGGTTTTGTGACATATGATAACTTACTTAAGCCCCGGACCTATCGAATTGATCAAAAATGAAAATTTCAAAAGTGCCCCTATTTCTGCTTTAAACTTTAGGTACTATTCCAAAATGTATCACTGAGGTGACAGAAGTTGATTTCGGAGCATGATTTTTGAACAGGAGCTTTAACGGTTTTGTGACATATGATAACTTACCTAAGCCCCGAACCTATCGAATTAGTGAAAAATGAAAATTTCAAAAGTTCCCCTTTTTCTGCTTTAAACTTTAGGTACTATTCCAAAATGTATCACTGAGGTGATAGAAGTTGATTTCGGAACATAATTTTTGAACAGGAGCTTTAACGGTTTTGTGACATATGATAACTGACCTAAGCCCTGGACCTATCGAATTGGTCAAAAATGAAAATTTCAAAAGTGCCCCTATTTCTGCTTTAAACTTTAGGTACTATTCCAAAATGTATCACTGAGGTGACAGAAGTTGATTTCGGAACATAATTTTTGAACAGGAGCTTTAACGGTTTTGTGACATATGATAACTTACCTAAGCCCCGAACCTATCGAATTGGTCAAAAATAAAAATTTCAAAAGTGCCCCTATTTCTGCTTTAAACTTTAGGTACTATTCCAAAATGTATCACTGAGGTGACAGAAGTTGATTTCGGAACATCATTTTTGAACAGGAGCTTTAACGGTTTTGTGACATATGATAACTTACCTAAGCCCCGAACCTATCGAATTGGTCAAAAATAAAAATTTCAAAAGTGCCCCTATTTCTGCTTTAAACTTTAGGTACTATTCCAAAATGTATCACTGAGGTGACAGAAGTTGATTTCGGAGCATGATTTTTGAACAGGAGCTTTAACGGTTTTGTGACATATGATAACTTACCTAAGCCCCGGACCTATCGAATTGATCAAAAATGAAAATTTCAAAAGTGCCCCTATTTCTGCTTTAAACTTTAGGTACTATTCCAAAATGTATCACTGAGGTGACAGAAGTTGATTTCGGAACATCATTTTTGAACAGGAGCTTTAACGGTTTTGTGACATATGATAACTTACCTAAGCCCCGGACCTATCGAATTGATCAAAAATGAAAATTTCAAAAGTGCCCCTATTTCTGCTTTAAACTTTAGGTACTATTCCAAAATGTTTCACTGAGGTGACAGAAGTTGATTTCGGAGCATGATTTTTGAACAGGAGCTTTAACAGATTTGTGACATATGATAACTTACCTAAGCCCCAGACCTATCGAATTGGTCAAAAATGAAAATTTCGAAAGTGCCCCTATTTCTGCTTTAAACTTTAGGTACTATTCCAAAATGTATCACTGAGGTGACAGAAGTTGATTTCGGAGCATGATTTTTGAACAGGAGCTTTAACAGATTTGTGACATATGATAACTTACCTAAGCCCCAGACCTATCGAATTGGTCAAAAATGAAAATTTCGAAAGTGCCCCTATTTCTGCTTTAAACTTTAGGTACTATTCCAAAATGTATCACTGAGGTGACAGAAGTTGATTTCGGAACATAATTTTTGAACAGGAGCTTTAACGGTTTTGTGACATATGATAACTTACCTAAGCCCCGGACCTATCGAATTGATCAAAAATGAAAATTTCAAAAGTGCCCCTATTTCTGCTTTAAACTTTAGGTACTATTCCAAAATGTATCACTGAGGTGACAGAAGTTGATTTCGGAACATAATTTTTGAACAGGAGCTTTAACGGTTTTGTGACATATGATAACTTACCTAAGCCCCGAACCTATCGAATTGGTCAAAAATGAAAATTTCAAAAGTGCCCCTATTTCTGCTTTAAACTTTAGGTACTATTCCAAAATGTATCACTGAGGTGACAGAAGTTGATTTCGGAACATCATTTTTGAACAGGAGCTTTAACGGTTTTGTGACATATGATAACTTACCTAAGCCCCGAACCTATCGAATTGGTCAAAAATAAAAATTTCAAAAGTGCCCCTATTTCTGCTTTAAACTTTAGGTACTATTCCAAAATGTATCACTGAGGTGACAGAAGTTGATTTCGGAGCATGATTTTTGAACAGGAGCTTTAACGGTTTTGTGACATATGATAACTTACCTAAGCCCCGGACCTATCGAATTGATCAAAAATGAAAATTTCAAAAGTGCCCCTATTTCTGCTTTAAACTTTAGGTACTATTCCAAAATGTATCACTGAGGTGACAGAAGTTGATTTCGGAACATCATTTTTGAACAGGAGCTTTAACGGTTTTGTGACATATGATAACTTACCTAAGCCCCGGACCTATCGAATTGATCAAAAATGAAAATTTAAAAAGTGCCCCTATTTCTGCTTTAAACTTAAGGTACCATTCCAAAATGTATCACTGAGGTGACAGAAGTTGATTTCTGAGCATGATTTTTGAACAGGCGCTTTAACGGTTTTGTGACATATGATAACTTACGTAAGCCCCGGACCTATCGAATTGATCAAAAATGAAAATTTCAAAAGTGCCCCTATTTCTGCTTTAAACTTTAGGTACTATTCCAAAATGTTTCACTGAGGTGACAGAAGTTGATTTCGGAGCATGATTTTTGAACAGGAGCTTTAACAGATTTGTGACATATGATAACTTACCTAAGCCCCAGACCTATCGATTTGGTCAAAAATGAAAATTTCGAAAGTGCCCCTATTTCTGCTTTAAACTTTAGTTACTATTCCAAAATGTATCACTGAGGTGACAGAAGTTGATTTCGGAGCATGATTTTTGAACAGGAGCTTTAACAGATTTGTGACATATGATAACTTACCTAAGCCCCAGACCTATCGAATTGATCAAAAATGAAAATTTCAAAAGTGCCCCTATTTCTGCTTTAAACTTTAGGTACTATTCCAAAATGTATCACTGAGGTGACAGAAGTTGATTTCGGAACATGATTTTTGAACAGGAGCTTTAACGGTTTTGTGACATATGATAACTTACCTAAGCCCCGAACCTATCGAATTGGTGAAAAATGAAAATTTCAAAAGTTCCCCTTTTTCTGCTTTAAACTTTAGGTACTATTCCAAAATGTATCACTGAGGTGATAGAAGTTGATTTCGGAACATAATTTTTGAACAGGAGCTTTAACGGTTTTGTGACATATGATAACTTACCTAAGCCCTGGACCTATCGAATTGGTCAAAAATGAAAATTTCAAAAGTGCCCCTATTTCTGCTTTAAACTTTAGGTACTATTCCAAAATGTATCACTGAGGTGACAGAAGTTGATTTCGGAACATAATTTTTGAACAGGAGCTTTAACGGTTTTGTGACATATGATAACTTACCTAAGCCCCGAACCTATCGAATTGGTCAAAAATAAAAATTTCAAAAGTGCCCCTATTTCTGCTTTAAACTTTAGGTACTATTCCAAAATGTATCACTGAGGTGACAGAAGTTGATTTCGGAACATAATTTTTGAACAGGAGCTTTAACGGTTTTGTGACATATGATAACTTACCTAAGCCCCGAACCTATCGAATTGGTCAAAAATAAAAATTTCAAAAGTGCCCCTATTTCTGCTTTAAACTTTAGGTACTATTCCAAAATGTATCACTGAGGTGACAGAAGTTGATTTCGGAGCATGATTTTTGAACAGGAGCTTTAACGGTTTTGTGACATATGATAACTTACCTAAGCCCCGGACCTATCGAATTGATCAAAAATGAAAATTTCAAAAGTGCCCCTATTTCTGCTTTAAACTTTAGGTACTATTCCAAAATGTATCACTGAGGTGACAGAAGTTGATTTCGGAACATAATTTTTGAACAGGAGCTTTAACGGTTTTGTGACATATGATAACTTACCTAAGCCCCGGACCTATCGAATTGATCAAAAATGAAAATTTAAAAAGTGCCCCTATTTCTGCTTTAAACTTAAGGTACAATTCCAAAATGTATCACTGAGGTGACAGAAGTTGATTTCTGAGCATGATTTTTGAACAGGCGCTTTAACGGTTTTGTGACATATGATAACTTACCTAAGCCCCGGACCTATCGAATTGATCAAAAATGAAAATTTCAAAAGTGCCCCTATTTCTGCTTTAAACTTTAGGTACTATTCCAAAATGTTTCACTGAGGTGACAGAAGTTGATTTCGGAGCATGATTTTTGAACAGGAGCTTTAACGGTTTTGTGACATATGATAACTTACCTAAGCCCCAGACCTATCGATTTGGTCAAAAATGAAAATTTCAAAAGTGCCCCTATTTCTGCTTTAAACTTTAGGTACTATTCCAAAATGTATCACTGAGGTGACAGAAGTTGATTTCGGAGCATGATTTTTGAACAGGAGCTTTAACAGATTTGTGACATATGATAACTTACCTAAGCCCCAGACCTATCGAATTGGTCAAAAATGAAAATTTCAAAAGTGCCCCTATTTCTGCTTTAAACTTCAGGTACTATTCCAAAATGTATCACTGAGGTGACAGAAGTTGATTTCGGAACATCATTTTTAAACAGGAGCTTTAACGGTTTTGTAACATATGATAACTTACCTAAGCCCCAAACCTATCGAATTGGTCAAAAATGAAAATTTCAAAAGTACCCCTATTTCTGCTTTAAACTTAAGGTACTATTCCAAAATGTATCACTGAGGTGACAGAAGTTGATTTCGGAACATAATTTTTGAACAGGAGATTTAACGGTTTTGTGACATATGATAACTTACCTAAGCCCCGGACCTATCGAATTGATCAAAAATGAAAATTTCAAAAGTGAACCTATTTTTGCTTTAAACTTTAGGTACTATTCCAAAATGTATCACTGAGGTGACAGAAGTTGATTTCGGAACATCATTTTTGAACAGGAGCTTTAACGGTTTTGTGACATATGATAACTTACCTAAGCCCCGGACCTATCGAATTGGTCAAAAATGAAAATTTCAAAAGTGCCCCTATTTCTGCTTTCAACTTTAGGTACTATTCCAAAATGTATCACTGAGGTGACAGAAGTTGATTTCGGAACATAATTTTTGAACAGGAGCTTTAACGGTTTTGTGACATATGATAACTTACCTAAGCCCCGGACCTATCGAATTGATCAAAAATGAAAATTTCAAAAGTGCCCCTATTTCTGCTTTAAACTTTATGTACTATTCCAAAATGTATCACTGAGGTGACAGAAGTTGATTTCGGAACATCATTTTTGAACAGGAGCTTTAACGGTTTTGTGACATATGATAACTTACCTAAGCCCCGGACCTATCGAATTGATCAAAAATGAAAAATTCAAATTTGCCCCTATTTCTGCTTTAAATTTTAGGTACTATTCCAAAATGTATCACTGAGGTGACAGAAGTTGATTTCGGAACATAATTTTTGAACAGGAGCTTTAACGGTTTTGTGACATATGATAACATACCTAAGCCCCGGACCTATCGAATTGGTCAAAAATGAAAATTTCAAAAGTGCCCCTATTTCTGCTTTCAACTTTAGGTACTATTCCAAAATGTATCACTGAGGTGACAGAAGTTGATTTCGAAACATAATTTTTGAACAGGAGCTTTAATGGTTTTTATGACATATGATAACTTACCTAAGCCCCGGACCTATCGAATTGATCAAAAATGAAAATTTCAAAAGTGCCCCTATTTTTGCTTTAAACTTTAGGTACTATTCCAAAATGTATCACTGAGGTGACAGAAGTTGATTTCGGAACATAATTTTTGAACAGGAGCTTTAACGGTTTTGTGACATATGATAATTTACCTAAGCCCCGGACCTATCGAATTGATCAAAAATGAAAAATTCAAATTTACCCCTATTTCTGCTTTAAATTTTAGGTACTATTCCAAAATGTATCACTGAGGTGACAGAAGTTGATTTCGGAACATAATTTTTGAACAGGAGCTTTAACGGTTTTGTGACATATGATAACTTACCTAAGCCCCGGACCTATCGAATTGATCAAAAATGAAAATTTCAAAAGTGCCCCTATTTCTGCTTTAAACTTTAGGTACTATTCCAAAATGTATCACTGAGGTGACAGAAGTTGATTTCGGAACATAATTTTTGAACAGGAGCTTTAACGGTTTTGTGACATATGATAACTTACCTAAGCCCCGAACCTATCGAATTGGTCAAAAATGAAAATTTCAAAAGTGCCCCTATTTCTGCTTTAAACTTTAGGTACTATTCCAAAATGTATCACTGAGGTGACAGAAGTTGATTTCGGAACATCATTTTTGAACAGGAGCTTTAACGGTTTTGTGACATATGATAACTTACCTAAGCCCCGAACCTATCGAATTGGTCAAAAATAAAAATTTCAAAAGTGCCCCTATTTCTGCTTTAAACTTTAGGTACTATTCCAAAATGTATCACTGAGGTGACAGAAGTTGATTTCGGAGCATGATTTTTGAACAGGAGCTTTAACGGTTTTGTGACATATGATAACTTACCTAAGCCCCGGACCTATCGAATTGATCAAAAATGAAAATTTCAAAAGTGCCCCTATTTCTGCTTAAACTTTAGGTACTATTCCAAAATGTATCACTGAGGTGACAGAAGTTGATTTCGGAACATCATTTTTGAACAGGAGCTTTAACGGTTTTGTGACATATGATAACTTACCTAAGCCCCGGACCTATCGAATTGATCAAAAATGAAAATTTAAAAGTGCCCCTATTTCTGCTTTAAACTTAAGGTACCATTCCAAAATGTATCACTGAGGTGACAGAAGTTGATTTCTGAGCATGATTTTTGAACAGGCGCTTTAACGGTTTTGTGACATATGATAACTTACGTAAGCCCCGGACCTATCGAATTGATCAAAAATGAAAATTTCAAAAGTGCCCCTATTTCTGCTTTAAACTTTAGGTACTATTCCAAAATGTTTCACTGAGGTGACAGAAGTTGATTTCGGAGCATGATTTTTGAACAGGAGCTTAAACAGATTTGTGACATATGATAACTTACCTAAGCCCCAGACCTATCGATTTGGTCAAAAATGAAATTTCGAAAGTGCCCCTATTTCTGCTTTAAACTTTAGTTACTATTCCAAAATGTATCACTGAGGTGACAGAAGTTGATTTCGGAGCATGATTTTTGAACAGGAGCTTTAACAGATTTGTGACATATGATAACTTACCTAAGCCCCAGACCTATCGAATTGATCAAAAATGAAAATTTCAAAAGTGCCCCTATTTCTGCTTTAAACTTTAGGTACTATTCCAAAATGTATCACTGAGGTGACAGAAGTTGATTTCGGAGCATGATTTTTGAACAGGAGCTTTAACGGTTTTGTGACATATGATAACTTACCTAAGCCCCGAACCTATCGAATTGGTGAAAAATGAAAATTTCAAAAGTTCCCCTTTTTCTGCTTTAAACTTTAGGTACTATTCCAAAATGTATCACTGAGGTGATAGAAGTTGATTTCGGAACATAATTTTTGAACAGGAGCTTTAACGGTTTTGTGACATATGATAACTTACCTAAGCCCTGGACCTATCGAATTGGTCAAAAATGAAAATTTCAAAAGTGCCCCTATTTCTGCTTTAAACATTAGGTACTATTCCAAAATGTATCACTGAGGTGACAGAAGTTGATTTCGGAACATAATTTTTGAACAGGAGCTTTAACGGTTTTGTGACATATGATAACTTACCTAAGCCCCGAACCTATCGAATTGGTCAAAAATAAAAATTTCAAAAAGTGCCCCTATTTCTGCTTTAAACTTTAGGTACTATTCCAAAATGTATCACTGAGGTGACAGAAGTTGATTTCGGAACATAATTTTTGAACAGGAGCTTTAACGGTTTTGTGACATATGATAACTTACCTAAGCCCCGAACCTATCGAATTGGTCAAAAATAAAAATTTCAAAAGTGCCCCTATTTCTGCTTTAAACTTTAGGTACTATTCCAAAATGTATCACTGAGGTGACAGAAGTTGATTTCGGAGCATGATTTTTGAACAGGAGCTTTAACGGTTTTGTGACATATGATAACTTACCTAAGCCCCGGACCTATCGAATTGATCAAAAATGAAAATTTCAAAAGTGCCCCTATTTCTGCTTTAAACTTTAGGTACTATTCCAAAATGTATCACTGAGGTGACAGAAGTTGATTTCGGAACATAATTTTTGAACAGGAGCTTTAACGGTTTTGTGACATATGATAACTTACCTAAGCCCCGGACCTATCGAATTGATCAAAAATGAAATTTAAAAAGTGCCCCTATTTCTGCTTTAAACTTAAGGTACAATTCCAAAATGTATCACTGAGGTGACAGAAGTTGATTTCGGAGCATGATTTTTGAACAGGCGCTTTAACGGTTTTGTGACATATGATAACTTACCTAAGCCCCGGACCTATCGAATTGATCAAAAATGAAAATTTCAAAAGTGCCCCTATTTCTGCTTTAAACTTTAGGTACTATTCCAAAATGTTTCACTGAGGTGACAGAAGTTGATTTCGGAGCATGATTTTTGAACAGGAGCTTTAACAGATTTGTGACATATGATAACTTACCTAAGCCCCAGACCTATCGAATTGGTCAAAAATGAAAATTTCGAAAGTGCCCCTATTTCTGCTTTAAACCTTTAGGTACTATTCCAAAATGTATCACTGAGGTGACAGAAGTTGATTTCGGAGCATGATTTTTGAACAGGAGCTTTAACAGATTTGTGACATATGATAACTTACCTAAGCCCCGGACCTATCGAATTGGTCAAAAATGAAAATTTCGAAAGTGCCCCTATTTCTGCTTTAAACTTTAGGTACTATTCCAAAATGTATCACTGAGGTGACAGAAGTTGATTTCGGAACATAATTTTTGAACAGGAGCTTTAACGGTTTTGTGACATATGATAACTTACCTAAGCCCCGGACCTATCGAATTGATCGAAAATGAAAATTTCAAAAGTGCCCCTATTTCTGCTTTAAACTTTAGGTACTGTTCCAAAATGTATCACTGAGGTGACAGAAGTTGATTTCGGAACATAATTTTTGAACAGGAGCTTTAACGGTTTTGTGACATATGATAACTTACCTAAGCCCCGGACCTATCGAATTGATCAAAAATGAAAATGTCAAAAGTGCCCCTATTTCTGCTTTAAACTTTAGGTACTATTCCAAAATGTGTCACTGAGGTGACAGAAGTTGATTTCGGAACATAATTTTTGAACAGGAGCTTTAACGGTTTTGTGACATATGATAACTTACCTAAGCCCCGAACCTATCGAATTGGTCAAAAATGAAAATTTCAAAAGTGCCCCTATTTCTGCTTTAAACTTTAGGTACTATTCCAAAATGTATCACTGAGGTGACAGAAGTTGATTTCGGAACATAATTTTTGAACAGGAGCTTTAACGGTTTTGTGACATATGATAACTTACCTAAGCCCCGAACCTATCGAATTGGTCAAAAATAAAAATTTCAAAAGTGCCCCTATTTCTGCTTTAAACTTTAGGTACTATTCCAAAATGTATCACTGAGGTGACAGAAGTTGATTTCGGAGCATGATTTTTGAACAGGAGCTTTAACGGTTTTGTGACATATGATAACTTACCTAAGCCCCGGACCTATCGAATTGATCAAAAATGAAAATTTCAAAAGTGCCCCTATTTCTGCTTTAAACTTTAGGTACTATTCCAAAATGTATCACTGAGGTGACAGAAGTTGATTTCGGAACATCATTTTTGAACAGGAGCTTTAACGGTTTTGTGACATATGATAACTTACCTAAGCCCCGGACCTATCGAATTGATCAAAAATGAAAATTTAAAAAGTGCCCCTATTTCTGCTTTAAACTTAAGGTACCATTCCAAAATGTATCACTGAGGTGACAGAAGTTGATTTCTGAGCATGATTTTTGAACAGGCGCTTTAACGGTTTTGTGACATATGATAACTTACCTAAGCCCCGGACCTATCGAATTGATCAAAAATGAAAATTTCAAAAGTGCCCCTATTTCTGCTTTAAACTTTAGGTACTATTCCAAAATGTTTCACTGAGGTGACAGAAGTTGATTTCGGAGCATGATTTTTGAACAGGAGCTTTAACAGATTTGTGACATATGATAACTTACCTAAGCCCCAGACCTATCGATTTGGTCAAAAATGAAAATTTCGAAAGTGCCCCTATTTCTGCTTTAAACTTTAGTTACTATTCCAAAATGTATCACTGAGGTGACAGAAGTTGATTTCGGAGCATGATTTTTGAACAGGAGCTTTAACAGATTTGTGACATATGATAACTTACCTAAGCCCCAGACCTATCGAATTGGTCAAAAATGAAAATTTCAAAAGTGCCCCTATTTCTGCTTTAAACTTCAGGTACTATTCCAAAATGTATCACTGAGGTGACAGAAGTTGATTTCGGAACATCATTTTTAAACAGGAGCTTTAACGGTTTTGTAACATATGATAACTTACCTAAGCCCCAAACCTATCGAATTGGTCAAAAATGAAAATTTCAAAAGTACCCCTATTTCTGCTTTAAACTTAAGGTACTATTCCAAAATGTATCACTGAGGTGACAGAAGTTGATTTCGGAACATAATTTTTGAACAGGAGATTTAACGGTTTTGTGACATATGATAACTTACCTAAGCCCCGGACCTATCGAATTGATCAAAAATGAAAATTTCAAAAGTGAACCTATTTTTGCTTTAAACTTTAGGTACTATTCCAAAATGTATCACTGAGGTGACAGAAGTTGATTTCGGAACATCATTTTTGAACAGGAGCTTTAACGGTTTTGTGACATATGATAACTTACCTAAGCCCCGGACCTATCGAATTGGTCAAAAATGAAAAATTCAAAAGTGCCCCTATTTCTGCTTTCAACTTTAGGTACTATTCCAAAATGTATCACTGAGGTGACAGAAGTTGATTTCGGAACATAATTTTTGAACAGGAGCTTTAACGGTTTTGTGACATATGATAACTTACCTAAGCCCCGGACCTATCGAATTGATCAAAAATGAAAAATTCAAATTTGCCCCTATTTCTGCTTTAAATTTTAGGTACTATTCCAAAATGTATCACTGAGGTGACAGAAGTTGATTTCGGAACATAATTTTTGAACAGGAGCTTTAATGGTTTTGTGACATATGATAACTTACCTAACCCCCGGACCTATCGAATTGGTCAAAAAATGAAAATTTCAAAAGTGCCCCCATTTCTGCATTAAACTTTAGGTACTATTCCAAAATGTATCACTGAGGTGACAGAAGTTGATTTCGGAACATAATTTTTGAACAGGAGCTTTAACGGTTTTGTGACATATGATAACATACCTAAGCCCCGGACCTATCGAATTGGTCAAAAATGAAAATTTCAAAAGTGCCCCTATTTCTGCTTTCAACTTTAGGTACTATTCCAAAATGTATCACTGAGGTGACAGAAGTTGATTTCGAAACATAATTTTTGAACAGGAGCTTTAATGGTTTTTATGACATATGATAACTTACCTAAGCCCCGGACCTATCGAATTGATCAAAAATGAAAATTTCAAAAGTGCCCCTATTTTTGCTTTAAACTTTAGGTACTATTCCAAAATGTATCACTGAGGTGACAGAAGTTGATTTCGGAACATAATTTTTGAACAGGAGCTTTAACGGTTTTGTGACATATGATAATTTACCTAAGCCCCGGACCTATCGAATTGATCAAAAATGAAAAATTCAAATTTACCCCTATTTCTGCTTTAAATTTTAGGTACTATTCCAAAATGTATCACTGAAGTGACAGAAGTTGATTTCGGAACATAATTTTTGAACAGGAGCTTTAATGGTTTTGTGACATATGATAACTTACCTAAGCCCCGGACCTATCGAATTGGTCAAAAATGAAAATTTCAAAAGTGCCCCTATTTCTGCTTTAAACTTTAGGCACTATTCCAAAATGTATCATTGAGGTGACAGAAGTTGATTTCGGAACATAATTTTTGAACAGGAGCTTTAACGGTTTTGTGACATATGATAATTTACCTAAGCCCCGGACCTATCAAATTGTTAAAAAATGAAAATTTCAAAAGTGCCCCTATTTCTGCTTTAAACTTTATGTACTATTCCAAAATGTATCACTGAGGTGACAGAAGTTGATTTCGGAACATCATTTTTGAACAGGAGCTTTAATGGTTTTGTGACATATGATAACTTACCTAAGCCCCGGACCTATCGAATTGGTCAAAAAATGAAAATTTCAAAAGTGCCCCCATTTCTGCATTAAACTTTAGGTACTATTCCAAAATGTATCACTGAGGTGACAGAAGTTGATTTCGGAACATAATTTTTGAACAGGAGCTTTAACGGTTTTGTGACATATGATAACATACCTAAGCCCCGGACCTATCGAATTGGTCAAAAATGAAAATTTCAAAAGTGCCCCTATTTCTGCTTTCAACTTTAGGTACTATTCCAAAATGTATCACTGAAGTGACAGAAGTTGATTTCGGAACATAATTTTTGAACAGGAGCTTTAATGGTTTTGTGACATATGATAACTTACCTAAGCCCCGGACCTATCGAATTGATCAAAAATGAAAATTTCAAAAGTTCCCCTATTTTTGCTTTAAACTTTAGGTACTATTCCAAAATGTATCACTGAGGTGACAGAAGTTGATTTCGGAACATAATTTTTGAACAGGAGCTTTAACGGTTTTGTGACATATGATAACTTACCTAAGCCCCGGACCTATCGAATTGATCAAAAATGAAAATTTCAAAAGTGCCCCTATTTCTGCTTTAAACTTTATGTACTATTCCAAAATGTATCACTGAGATGACAGAAGTTGATTTCGGAACATCATTTTTGAACAGGAGCTTTAACGGTTTTGTGACATATGATAACTTACCTAAGCCCCGGACCTATCGAATTGATCAAAAATGAAAAATTCAAATTTGCCCCTATTTCTGCTTTAAATTTTAGGTACTATTCCAAAATGTATCACTGAGGTGACAGAAGTTGATTTCGGAACATAATTTTTGAACAGGAGCTTTAATGGTTTTGTGACATATGATAACTTACCTAACCCCCGGACCTATCGAATTGGTCAAAAAATGAAAATTTCAAAAGTGCCCCCATTTCTGCATTAAACTTTAGGTACTATTCCAAAATGTATCACTGAGGTGACAGAAGTTGATTTCGGAACATAATTTTTGAACAGGAGCTTTAACGGTTTTGTGACATATGATAACATACCTAAGCCCCGGACCTATCGAATTGGTCAAAATGAAAATTTCAAAAGTGCCCCTATTTCTGCTTTCAACTTTAGGTACTATTCCAAAATGTATCACTGAGGTGACAGAAGTTGATTTCGAAACATAATTTTTGAACAGGAGCGTTAATGGTTTTGTGACATATGATAACTTACCTAAGCCCCGGACCTATCGAATTGATCAAAAATGAAAATTTCAAAAGTGCCCCTATTTTTGCTTTAAACTTTAGGTACTATTCCAAAATGTATCACTGAGGTGACAGAAGTTGATTTCGGAACATAATTTTTGAACAGGAGCTTTAACGGTTTTGTGACATATGATAATTTACCTAAGCCCCGGACCTATCGAATTGATCAAAAATGAAAAATTCAAATTTACCCCTATTTCTGCTTTAAATTTTAGGTACTATTCCAAAATGTATCACTGAAGTGACAGAAGTTGATTTCGGAACATAATTTTTGAACAGGAGCTTTAATGGTTTAGTGACATATGATAACTTACCTAAGCCCCGGACCTATCGAATTGGTCAAAAATGAAAATTTCAAAAGTGCCCCTATTTCTGCTTTAAACTTTAGGTACTATTCCAAAATGTATCATTGAGGTGACAGAAGTTGATTTCGGAACATAATTTTTGAACAGGAGCTTTAACGGTTTTGTGACATATGATAACTTACCTAAGCCCCGGACCTATCAAATTGATCAAAAATGAAAATGTGAAAAGTGCCCCTATTTCTGCTTTAAACTTTATGTACTATTCCAAAATGTATCACTGAGGTGACAGAAGTTGATTTCGGAACATCATTTTTGAACAGGAGCTTTAATGGTTTTGTGACATATGATAACTTACCTAAGCCCCGGACCTATCGAATTGGTCAAAAAATGAAAATTTCAAAAGTGCCCCCATTTCTGCATTAAACTTTAGGTACTATTCCAAAATGTATCACTGAGGTGACAGAAGTTGATTTCGGAACATAATTTTTGAACAGGAGCTTTAACGGTTTTGTGACATATGATAACATACCTAAGCCCCGGACCTATCGAATTGGTCAAAAATGAAAATTTCAAAAGTGCCCCTATTTCTGCTTTCAACTTTAGGTACTATTCCAAAATGTATCACTGAGGTGACAGAAGTTGATTTCGAAACATAATTTTTGAACAGGAGCTTTAATGGTTTTTATGACATATGATAACTTACCTAAGCCCCGGACCTATCGAATTGATCAAAAATGAAAATTTCAAAAGTGCCCCTATTTTTGCTTTAAACTTTAGGTACTATTCCAAAATGTATCACTGAGGTGACAGAAGTTGATTTCGGAACATAATTTTTGAACAGGAGCTTTAACGGTTTTGTGACATATGATAATTTACCTAAGCCCCGGACCTATCGAATTGATCAAAAATGAAAAATTCAAATTTACCCCTATTTCTGCTTTAAATTTTAGGTACTATTCCAAAATGTATCACTGAAGTGACAGAAGTTGATTTCGGAACATAATTTTTGAACAGGAGCTTTAATGGTTTTGTGACATATGATAACTTACCTAAGCCCCGGACCTATCGAATTGGTCAAAAATGAAAATTTCAAAAGTGCCCCTATTTCTGCTTTAAACTTTAGGCACTATTCCAAAATGTATCATTGAGGTGACAGAAGTTGATTTCGGAACATAATTTTTGAACAGGAGCTTTAACGGTTTTGTGACATATGATAATTTACCTAAGCCCCGGACCTATCAAATTGTTAAAAAATGAAAATTTCAAAAGTGCCCCTATTTCTGCTTTAAACTTTATGTACTATTCCAAAATGTATCACTGAGGTGACAGAAGTTGATTTCGGAACATCATTTTTGAACAGGAGCTTTAATGGTTTTGTGACATATGATAACTTACCTAAGCCCCGGACCTATCGAATTGGTCAAAAAATGAAAATTTCAAAAGTGCCCCCATTTCTGCATTAAACTTTAGGTACTATTCCAAAATGTATCACTGAGGTGACAGAAGTTGATTTCGGAACATAATTTTTGAACAGGAGCTTTAACGGTTTTGTGACATATGATAACATACCTAAGCCCCGGACCTATCGAATTGGTCAAAAATGAAAATTTCAAAAGTGCCCCTATTTCTGCTTTCAACTTTAGGTACTATTCCAAAATGTATCACTGAAGTGACAGAAGTTGATTTCGGAACATAATTTTTGAACAGGAGCTTTAATGGTTTTGTGACATATGATAACTTACCTAAGCCCCGGACCTATCGAATTGATCAAAAATGAAAATTTCAAAAGTTCCCCTATTTTTGCTTTAAACTTTAGGTACTATTCCAAAATGTATCACTGAGGTGACAGAAGTTGATTTCGGAACATAATTTTTGAACAGGAGCTTTAACGGTTTTGTGACATATGATAACTTACCTAAGCCCCGGACCTATCGAATTGATCAAAAATGAAAATTTCAAAAGTGCCCCTATTTCTGCTTTAAACTTTATGTACTATTCCAAAATGTATCACTGAGATGACAGAAGTTGATTTCGGAACATCATTTTTGAACAGGAGCTTTAACGGTTTTGTGACATATGATAACTTACCTAAGCCCCGGACCTATCGAATTGATCAAAAATGAAAAATTCAAATTTGCCCCTATTTCTGCTTTAAATTTTAGGTACTATTCCAAAATGTATCACTGAGGTGACAGAAGTTGATTTCGGAACATAATTTTTGAACAGGAGCTTTAATGGTTTTGTGACATATGATAACTTACCTAACCCCCGGACCTATCGAATTGGTCAAAAAATGAAAATTTCAAAAGTGCCCCCATTTCTGCATTAAACTTTAGGTACTATTCCAAAATGTATCACTGAGGTGACAGAAGTTGATTTCGGAACATAATTTTTGAACAGGAGCTTTAACGGTTTTGTGACATATGATAACATACCTAAGCCCCGGACCTATCGAATTGGTCAAAATGAAAATTTCAAAAGTGCCCCTATTTCTGCTTTCAACTTTAGGTACTATTCCAAAATGTATCACTGAGGTGACAGAAGTTGATTTCGAAACATAATTTTTGAACAGGAGCGTTAATGGTTTTGTGACATATGATAACTTACCTAAGCCCCGGACCTATCGAATTGATCAAAAATGAAAATTTCAAAAGTGCCCCTATTTTTGCTTTAAACTTTAGGTACTATTCCAAAATGTATCACTGAGGTGACAGAAGTTGATTTCGGAACATAATTTTTGAACAGGAGCTTTAACGGTTTTGTGACATATGATAATTTACCTAAGCCCCGGACCTATCGAATTGATCAAAAATGAAAAATTCAAATTTACCCCTATTTCTGCTTTAAATTTTAGGTACTATTCCAAAATGTATCACTGAAGTGACAGAAGTTGATTTCGGAACATAATTTTTGAACAGGAGCTTTAATGGTTTAGTGACATATGATAACTTACCTAAGCCCCGGACCTATCGAATTGGTCAAAAATGAAAATTTCAAAAGTGCCCCTATTTCTGCTTTAAACTTTAGGTACTATTCCAAAATGTATCATTGAGGTGACAGAAGTTGATTTCGGAACATAATTTTTGAACAGGAGCTTTAACGGTTTTGTGACATATGATAACTTACCTAAGCCCCGGACCTATCAAATTGATCAAAAATGAAAATGTGAAAAGTGCCCCTATTTCTGCTTTAAACTTTATGTACTATTCCAAAATGTATCACTGAGGTGACAGAAGTTGATTTCGGAACATCATTTTTGAACAGGAGCTTTAATGGTTTTGTGACATATGATAACTTACCTAAGCCCCGGACCTATCGAATTGGTCAAAAAATGAAAATTTCAAAAGTGCCCCCATTTCTGCATTAAACTTTAGGTACTATTCCAAAATGTATCACTGAGGTGACAGAAGTTGATTTCGGAACATAATTTTTGAACAGGAGCTTTAACGGTTTTGTGACATATGATAACATACCTAAGCCCCGGACCTATCCAATTGGTCAAAAATGAAAATTTCAAAAGTGCCCCTATTTCTGCTTTCAACTTTAGGTACTATTCCAAAATGTCTCACTGAGGTGACAGAAGTTGATTTCGGAACATAATTTTTGAACAGGAGCTTTAATGGTTTTGTGACATATGATAACTTACCTAAGCCCCGGACCTATCGAATTGATCAAAAATGAAAATTTCAAAAGTTCCCCTATTTCTGCTTTAAACTTTAGGTACTATTCCAAAATGTATCACTGAGGTGACAGAAGTTGATTTCGGAACATAATTTTTGAACAGGAGCTTTAACGGTTTTGTGACATATGATAACTTACCTAAGCCCCGGACCTATCGAATTGATCAAAAATGAAAATTTAAAAAGTGCCCCTATTTCTGCTTTAAACTTAAGGTACAATTCCAAAATGTATCACTGAGGTGACAGAAGTTGATTTCTGAGCATGATTTTTGAACAGGCGCTTTAACGGTTTTGTGACATATGATAACTTACCTAAGCCCCGGACCTATCGAATTGATCAAAAATGAAAATTTCAAAAGTGCCCCTATTTCTGCTTTAAACTTTAGGTACTATTCCAAAATGTTTCACTGAGGTGACAGAAGTTGATTTCGGAGCATGATTTTTGAACAGGAGCTTTAACAGATTTGTGACATATGATAACTTACCTAAGCCCCAGACCTATCGAATTGGTCAAAAATGAAAATTTCGAAAGTGCCCCTATTTCTGCTTTAAACTTTAGGTACTATTCCAAAATGTATCACTGAGGTGACAGAAGTTGATTTCGGAGCATGATTTTTGAACAGGAGCTTTAACAGATTTGTGACATATGATAACTTACCTAAGCCCCAGACCTATCGAATTGGTCAAAAATGAAAATTTCGAAAGTGCCCCTATTTCTGCTTTAAACTTTAGGTACTATTCCAAAATGTATCACTGAGGTGACAGAAGTTGATTTCGGAACATAATTTTTGAACAGGAGCTTTAACGGTTTTGTGACATATGATAACTTACCTAAGCCCCGGACCTATCGAATTGATCGAAAATGAAAATTTCAAAAGTGCCCCTATTTCTGCTTTAAACTTTAGGTACTATTCCAAAATGTATCACTGAGGTGACAGAAGTTGATTTCGGAACATAATTTTTGAACAGGAGCTTTAACGGTTTTGTGACATATGATAACTTACCTAAGCCCCGGACCTATCGAATTGATCAAAAATGAAAATTTCAAAAGTGCCCCTATTTCTGCTTTAAACTTTAGGTACTATTCCAAAATGTATCACTGAGGTGACAGAAGTTGATTTCGGAACATAATTTTTGAACAGGAGCTTTAACGGTTTTGTGACATATGATAACTTACCTAAGCCCCGAACCTATCGAATTGGTCAAAAATGAAAATTTCAAAAGTGCCCCTATTTCTGCTTTAAACTTTAGGTACTATTCCAAAATGTATCACTGAGGTGACAGAAGTTGATTTCGGAACATAATTTTTGAACAGGAGCTTTAACGGTTTTGTGACATATGATTACTTACCTAAGCCCCGAACCTATCGAATTGGTCAAAAATAAAAATTTCAAAAGTGCCCCTATTTCTGCTTTAAACTTTAGGTACTATTCCAAAATGTATCACTGAGGTGACAGAAGTTGATTTCGGAGCATGATTTTTGAACAGGAGCTTTAACGGTTTTGTGACATATGATAACTTACCTAAGCCCCGGACCTATCGAATTGATCAAAAATGAAAATTTCAAAAGTGCCCCTATTTCTGCTTTAAACTTTAGGTACTATTCCAAAATGTATCACTGAGGTGACAGAAGTTGATTTCGGAACATCATTTTTGAACAGGAGCTTTAACGGTTTTGTGACATATGATAACTTACCTAAGCCCCGGACCTATCGAATTGATCAAAAATGAAAATTTAAAAAGTGCCCCTATTTCTGCTTTAAACTTAAGGTACCATTCCAAAATGTATCACTGAGGTGACAGAAGTTGATTTCTGAGCATGATTTTTGAACAGGCGCTTTAACGGTTTTGTGACATATGATAACTTACCTAAGCCCCGGACCTATCGAATTGATCAAAAATGAAAATTTCAAAAGTGCCCCTATTTCTGCTTTAAACTTTAGGTACTATTCCAAAATGTTTCACTGAGGTGACAGAAGTTGATTTCGGAGCATGATTTTTGAACAGGAGCTTTAACAGATTTGTGACATATGATAACTTACCTAAGCCCCAGACCTATCGATTTGGTCAAAAATGAAAATTTCGAAAGTGCCCCTATTTCTGCTTTAAACTTTAGTTACTATTCCAAAATGTATCACTGAGGTGACAGAAGTTGATTTCGGAACATAATTTTTGAACAGGAGATTTAACGGTTTTGTGACATATGATAACTTACCTAAGCCCCGGACCTATCGAATTGATCAAAAATGAAAATTTCAAAAGTGAACCTATTTTTGCTTTAAACTTTAGGTACTATTCCAAAATGTATCACTGAGGTGACAGAAGTTGATTTCGGAACATCATTTTTGAACAGGAGCTTTAACGGTTTTGTGACATATGATAACTTACCTAAGCCCCGGACCTATCGAATTGGTCAAAAATGAAAATTTCAAAAGTGCCCCTATTTCTGCTTTCAACTTTAGGTACTATTCCAAAATGTATCACTGAGGTGACAGAAGTTGATTTCGGAACATAATTTTTGAACAGGAGCTTTAACGGTTTTGTGACATATGATATCTTACCTAAGCCCCGGACCTATCGAATTGATCAAAAATGAAAATTTCAAAAGTGCCCCTATTTCTGCTTTAAACTTTATGTACTATTCCAAAATGTATCACTGAGGTGACAGAAGTTGATTTCGGAACATCATTTTTGAACAGGAGCTTTAACGGTTTTGTGACATATGATAACTTACCTAAGCCCCGGACCTATCGAATTGATCAAAAATGAAAAATTCAAATTTGCCCCTATTTCTGCTTTAAATTTTAGGTACTATTCCAAAATGTATCACTGAGGTGACAGAAGTTGATTTCGGAACATAATTATAGAACAGGAGCTTTAATGGTTTTGTGACATATGATAACTTACCTAACCCCCGGACCTATCGAATTGGTCAAAAAATGAAAATTTCAAAAGTGCCCCCATTTCTGCATTAAACTTTAGGTACTATTCCAAAATGTATCACTGAGGTGACAGAAGTTGATTTCGGAACATAATTTTTGAACAGGAGCTTTAACGGTTTTGTGACATATGATAACATACCTAAGCCCCGGACCTATCGAATTGGTCAAAAATGAAAATTTCAAAAGTGCCCCTATTTCTGCTTTCAACTTTAGGTACTATTCCAAAATGTATCACTGAGGTGACAGAAGTTGATTTCGAAACATAATTTTTGAACAGGAGCTTTAATGGTTTTGTGACATATGATAACTTACCTAAGCCCCGGACCTATCGAATTGATCAAAAATGAAAATTTCAAAAGTGCCCCTATTTTTGCTTTAAACTTTAGGTACTATTCCAAAATGTATCACTGAGGTGACAGAAGTTGATTTCGGAACATAATTTTTGAACAGGAGCTTTAACGGTTTTGTGACATATGATAATTTACCTAAGCCCCGGACCTATCGAATTGATCAAAAATGAAAAATTCAAATTTACACCTATTTCTGCTTTAAATTTTAGGTACTATTCCAAAATGTATCACTGAAGTGACAGAAGTTGATTTCGGAACATAATTTTTGAACAGGAGCTTTAATGGTTTTGTGACATATGATAACTTACCTAAGCCCCGGACCTATCGAATTGGTCAAAAATGAAAAATTCAAAAGTGCCCCTATTTCTGCTTTAAACTTTAGGTACTATTCCAAAATGTATCATTGAGGTGACAGAAGTTGATTTCGGAACATAATTTTTGAACAGGAGCTTTAACGGTTTTGTGACATATGATAACTTACCTAAGCCCCGGACCTATCAAATTGATCAAAAATGAAAATTTCAAAAGTGCCCCTATTTCTGCTTTAAACTTTATGTACTATTCCAAAATGTATCACTGAGGTGACAGAAGTTGATTTCGGAACATAATTTTTGAACAGGAGCTTTAATGGTTTTGTGACATATGATAACTTACCTAAGCCCCGGACCTATCGAATTGGTCAAAAAATGAAAATTTCAAAAGTGCCCCCATTTCTGCATTAAACTTTAGGTACTATTCCAAAATGTATCACTGAGGTGACAGAAGTTGATTTCGGAACATAATTTTTGAACAGGAGCTTTAACGGTTTTGTGACATATGATAACATACCTAAGCCCCGGACCTATCGAATTGGTCAAAAATGAAAATTTCAAAAGTGCCCCTATTTCTGCTTTCAACTTTAGGTACTATTCCAAAATGTATCACTGAGGTGACAGAAGTTGATTTCGGAACATAATTTTTGAACAGGAGCTTTAACGGTTTTGTGACATATGATATCTTACCTAAGCCCCGGACCTATCGAATTGATCAAAAATGAAAATTTCAAAAGTGCCCCTATTTCTGCTTTAAACTTTATGTACTATTCCAAAATGTATCACTGAGGTGACAGAAGTTGATTTCGGAACATCATTTTTGAACAGGAGCTTTAACGGTTTTGTGACATATGATAACTTACCTAAGCCCCGGACCTATCGAATTGATCAAAAATGAAAAATTCAAATTTGCCCCTATTTCTGCTTTAAATTTTAGGTACTATTCCAAAATGTATCACTGAGGTGACAGAAGTTGATTTCGGAACATAATTATAGAACAGGAGCTTTAATGGTTTTGTGACATATGATAACTTACCTAACCCCCGGACCTATCGAATTGGTCAAAAAATGAAAATTTCAAAAGTGCCCCCATTTCTGCATTAAACTTTAGGTACTATTCCAAAATGTATCACTGAGGTGACAGAAGTTGATTTCGGAACATAATTTTTGAACAGGAGCTTTAACGGTTTTGTGACATATGATAACATACCTAAGCCCCGGACCTATCGAATTGGTCAAAAATGAAAATTTCAAAAGTGCCCCTATTTCTGCTTTCAACTTTAGGTACTATTCCAAAATGTATCACTGAGGTGACAGAAGTTGATTTCGAAACATAATTTTTGAACAGGAGCTTTAATGGTTTTGTGACATATGATAACTTACCTAAGCCCCGGACCTATCGAATTGATCAAAAATGAAAATTTCAAAAGTGCCCCTATTTTTGCTTTAAACTTTAGGTACTATTCCAAAATGTATCACTGAGGTGACAGAAGTTGATTTCGGAACATAATTTTTGAACAGGAGCTTTAACGGTTTTGTGACATATGATAATTTACCTAAGCCCCGGACCTATCGAATTGATCAAAAATGAAAAATTCAAATTTACACCTATTTCTGCTTTAAATTTTAGGTACTATTCCAAAATGTATCACTGAAGTGACAGAAGTTGATTTCGGAACATAATTTTTGAACAGGAGCTTTAATGGTTTTGTGACATATGATAACTTACCTAAGCCCCGGACCTATCGAATTGGTCAAAAATGAAAAATTCAAAAGTGCCCCTATTTCTGCTTTAAACTTTAGGTACTATTCCAAAATGTATCATTGAGGTGACAGAAGTTGATTTCGGAACATAATTTTTGAACAGGAGCTTTAACGGTTTTGTGACATATGATAACTTACCTAAGCCCCGGACCTATCAAATTGATCAAAAATGAAAATTTCAAAAGTGCCCCTATTTCTGCTTTAAACTTTATGTACTATTCCAAAATGTATCACTGAGGTGACAGAAGTTGATTTCGGAACATAATTTTTGAACAGGAGCTTTAATGGTTTTGTGACATATGATAACTTACCTAAGCCCCGGACCTATCGAATTGGTCAAAAAATGAAAATTTCAAAAGTGCCCCCATTTCTGCATTAAACTTTAGGTACTATTCCAAAATGTATCACTGAGGTGACAGAAGTTGATTTCGGAACATAATTTTTGAACAGGAGCTTTAACGGTTTTGTGACATATGATAACATACCTAAGCCCCGGACCTATCGAATTGGTCAAAAATGAAAATTTCAAAAGTGCCCCTATTTCTGCTTTCAACTTTAGGTACTATTCCAAAATGTATCACTGAGGTGACAGAAGTTGATTTCGGAACATAATTTTTGAACAGGAGCTTTAATGGTTTTGTGACATATGATAACTTACCTAAGCCCCGGACCTATCGAATTGATCAAAAATGAAAATTTCAAAAGTTCCCCTATTTTTGCTTTAAACTTTAGGTACTATTCCAAAATGTATCACTGAGGTGACAGAAGTTGATTTCGGAACATAATTTTTGATCAGGAGCTTTAACGGTTTTGTGACATATGATAACTTACCTAAGCCCCGGACCTATCGAATTGATCAAAAATGAAAATTTCAAAAGTGCCCCTATTTCTGCTTTAAACTTTATGTACTATTCCAAAATGTATCACTGAGGTGACAGAAGTTGATTTCGGAACATCATTTTTGAACAGGAGCTTTAACGGTTTTGTGACATATGATAACTTACCTAAGCCCCGGACCTATCGAATTGATCAAAAATGAAAAATTCAAATTTGCCCCTATTTCTGCTTTAAATTTTAGGTACTATTCCAAAATGTATCACTGAGGTGACAGAAGTTGATTTCGGAACATAATTTTTGAACAGGAGCTTTAATGGTTTTGTGACATATGATAACTTACCTAACCCCCGGACCTATCGAATTGGTCAAAAAATGAAAATTTCAAAAGTGCCCCCATTTCTGCATTAAACTTTAGGTACTATTCCAAAATGTATCACTGAGGTGACAGAAGTTGATTTCGGAACATAATTTTTGAACAGGAGCTTTAACGGTTTTGTGACATATGATAACATACCTAAGCCCCGGACCTATCGAATTGGTCAAAAATGAAAATTTCAAAAGTGCCCCTATTTCTGCTTTCAACTTTAGGTACTATTCCAAAATGTATCACTGAGGTGACAGAAGTTGATTTCGAAACATAATTTTTGAACAGGAGCTTTAATGGTTTTGTGACATATGATAACTTACCTAAGCCCCGGACCTATCGAATTGATCAAAAATGAAAATTTCAAAAGTGCCCCTATTTTTGCTTTAAACTTTAGGTACTATTCCAAAATGTATCACTGAGGTGACAGAAGTTGATTTCGGAACATAATTTTTGAACAGGAGCTTTAACGGTTTTGTGACATATGATAATTTACCTAAGCCCCGGACCTATCGTATTGATCAAAAATGAAAAATTCAAATTTACCCCTATTTCTGCTTTAAATTTTAGGTACTATTCCAAAATGTATCACTGAAGTGACAGAAGTTGATTTCGGAACATAATTTTTGAACAGGAGCTTTAATGGTTTTGTGACATATGATAACTTACCTAAGCCCCGGACCTATCGAATTGGTCAAAAATGAAAATTTCAAAAGTGCCCCTATTTCTGCTTTAAACTTTAGGTACTATTCCAAAATGTATCATTGAGGTGACAGAAGTTGATTTCGGAACATAATTTTTGAACAGGAGCTTTAACGGTTTTGTGACATATGATAACTTACCTAAGCCCCGGACCTATCAAATTGATCAAAAATGAAAATTTCAAAAGTGCCCCTATTTCTGCTTTAAACTTTATGTACTATTCCAAAATGTATCACTGAGGTGACAGAAGTTGATTTCGGAACATCATTTTTGAACAGGAGCTTTAATGGTTTTGTGACATATGATAACTTACCTAAGCCCCGGACCTATCAAATTGATCAAAAATGAAAATTTCAAAAGTGCCCCCATTTCTGCATAAAACTTTAGGTACTATTCCAAAATGTATCACTGAGGTGACAGAAGTTGATTTCGGAACATAATTTTTGAACAGGAGCTTTAACGGTTTTGTGACATATGATAACATACCTAAGCCCCGGACCTATCGAATTGGTCAAAAATGAAAATTTCAAAAGTGCCCCTATTTCTGCTTTCAACTTTAGGTACTATTCCAAAATGTATCACTGAGGTGACAGAAGTTGATTTCGGAACATAATTTTTGAACAGGAGCTTTAATGGTTTTGTGACATATGATAACTTACCTAAGCCCCGGACCTATCGAATTGGTCAAAAATGAAAATTTCGAAAGTGCCCCTATTTCTGCTTTAAACTTTAGGTACTATTCCAAAATGTATCACTGAGGTGACAGAAGTTGATTTCGGAGCATGATTTTTGAACAGGAGCTTTAACAGATTTGTGACATATGATAACTTACCTAAGCCCCAGACCTATCGTATTGGTCAAAAATGAAAATTTCGAAAGTGCCCCTATTTCTGCTTTAAACTTTAGGTACTATTCCAAAATGTATCACTGAGGTGACAGAAGTTGATTTCGGAACATAATTTTTGAACAGGAGCTTTAACGGTTTTGTGACATATGATAACTTACCTAAGCCCCGGACCTATCGAATTGATCGAAAATGAAAATTTCAAAAGTGCCCCTATTTCTGCTTTAAACTTTAGGTACTATTCCAAAATGTATCACTGAGGTGACAGAAGTTGATTTCGGAACATAATTTTTGAACAGGAGCTTTAACGGTTTTGTGACATATGATAACTTACCTAAGCCCCGGACCTATCGAATTGATCAAAAATGAAAATTTCAAAAGTGCCCCTATTTCTGCTTTAAACTTTAGGTACTATTCCAAAATGTATCACTGAGGTGACAGAAGTTGATTTCGGAACATAATTTTTGAACAGGAGCTTTAACGGTTTTGTGACATATGATAACTTACCTAAGCCCCGAACCTATCGAATTGGTCAAAAATGAAAATTTCAAAAGTGCCCCTATTTCTGCTTTAAACTTTAGGTACTATTCCAAAATGTATCACTGAGGTGACAGAAGTTGATTTCGGAACATAATTTTTGAACAGGAGCTTTAACGGTTTTGTGACATATGATTACTTACCTAAGCCCCGAACCTATCGAATTGGTCAAAAATAAAAATTTCAAAAGTGCCCCTATTTCTGCTTTAAACTTTAGGTACTATTCCAAAATGTATCACTGAGGTGACAGAAGTTGATTTCGGAGCATGATTTTTGAACAGGAGCTTTAACGGTTTTGTGACATATGATAACTTACCTAAGCCCCGGACCTATCGAATTGATCAAAAATGAAAATTTCAAAAGTGCCCCTATTTCTGCTTTAAACTTTAGGTACTATTCCAAAATGTATCACTGAGGTGACAGAAGTTGATTTCGGAACATCATTTTTGAACAGGAGCTTTAACGGTTTTGTGACATATGATAACTTACCTAAGCCCCGGACCTATCGAATTGATCAAAAATGAAAATTTAAAGAGTGCCCCTATTTCTGCTTTAAACTTAAGGTACCATTCCAAAATGTATCACTGAGGTGACAGAAGTTGATTTCTGAGCATGATTTTTGAACAGGCGCTTTAACGGTTTTGTGACATATGATAACTTACCTAAGCCCCGGACCTATCGAATTGATCAAAAATGAAAATTTCAAAAGTGCCCCTATTTCTGCTTTAAACTTTAGGTACTATTCCAAAATGTTTCACTGAGGTGACAGAAGTTGATTTCGGAGCATGATTTTTGAACAGGAGCTTTAACAGATTTGTGACATATGATAACTTACCTAAGCCCCAGACCTATCGATTTGGTCAAAAATGAAAATTTCGAAAGTGCCCCTATTTCTGCTTTAAACTTTAGTTACTATTCCAAAATGTATCACTGAGGTGACAGAAGTTGATTTCGGAACATAATTTTTGAACAGGAGATTTAACGGTTTTGTGACATATGATAACTTACCTAAGCCCCGGACCTATCGAATTGATCAAAAATGAAAATTTCAAAAGTGAACCTATTTTTGCTTTAAACTTTAGGTACTATTCCAAAATGTATCACTGAGGTGACAGAAGTTGATTTCGGAACATCATTTTTGAACAGGAGCTTTAACGGTTTTGTGACATATGATAACTTACCTAAGCCCCGGACCTATCGAATTGGTCAAAAATGAAAATTTCAAAAGTGCCCCTATTTCTGCTTTCAACTTTAGGTACTATTCCAAAATGTATCACTGAGGTGACAGAAGTTGATTTCGGAACATAATTTTTGAACAGGAGCTTTAACGGTTTTGTGACATATGATAACTTACCTAAGCCCCGGACCTATCGAATTGATCAAAAATGAAAATTTCAAAAGTGCCCCTATTTCTGCTTTAAACTTTATGTACTATTCCAAAATGTATCACTGAGGTGACAGAAGTTGATTTCGGAACATCATTTTTGAACAGGAGCTTTAACGGTTTTGTGACATATGATAACTTACCTAAGCCCCGGACCTATCGAATTGATCAAAAATGAAAAATTCAAATTTGCCCCTATTTCTGCTTTAAATTTTAGGTACTATTCCAAAATGTATCACTGAGGTGACAGAAGTTGATTTCGGAACATAATTATTGAACAGGAGCTTTAATGGTTTTGTGACATATGATAACTTACCTAACCCCCGGACCTATCGAATTGGTCAAAAAATGAAAATTTCAAAAGTGCCCCCATTTCTGCATTAAACTTTAGGTACTATTCCAAAATGTATCACTGAGGTGACAGAAGTTGATTTCGGAACATAATTTTTGAACAGGAGCTTTAACGGTTTTGTGACATATGATAACATACCTAAGCCCCGGACCTATCGAATTGGTCAAAAATGAAAATTTCAAAAGTGCCCCTATTTCTGCTTTCAACTTTAGGTACTATTCCAAAATGTATCACTGAGGTGACAGAAGTTGATTTCGAAACATAATTTTTGAACAGGAGCTTTAATGGTTTTGTGACATATGATAACTTACCTAAGCCCCGGACCTATCGAATTGATCAAAAATGAAAATTTCAAAAGTGCCCCTATTTTTGCTTTAAACTTTAGGTACTATTCCAAAATGTATCACTGAGGTGACAGAAGTTGATTTCGGAACATAATTTTTGAACAGGAGCTTTAACGGTTTTGTGACATATGATAATTTACCTAAGCCCCGGACCTATCGAATTGATCAAAAATGAAAAATTCAAATTTACCCCTATTTCTGCTTTAAATTTTAGGTACTATTCCAAAATGTATCACTGAAGTGACAGAAGTTGATTTCGGAACATAATTTTTGAACAGGAGCTTTAATGGTTTTGTGACATATGATAACTTACCTAAGCCCCGGACCTATCGAATTGGTCAAAAATGAAAAATTCAAAAGTGCCCCTATTTCTGCTTTAAACTTTAGGTACTATTCCAAAATGTATCATTGAGGTGACAGAAGTTGATTTCGGAACATAATTTTTGAACAGGAGCTTTAACGGTTTTGTGACATATGATAACTTACCTAAGCCCCGGACCTATCAAATTGATCAAAAATGAAAATTTCAAAAGTGCCCCTATTTCTGCTTTAAACTTTATGTACTATTCCAAAATGTATCACTGAGGTGACAGAAGTTGATTTCGGAACATAATTTTTGAACAGGAGCTTTAATGGTTTTGTGACATATGATAACTTACCTAAGCCCCGGACCTATCGAATTGGTCAAAAAATGAAAATTTCAAAAGTGCCCCCATTTCTGCATTAAACTTTAGGTACTATTCCAAAATGTATCACTGAGGTGACAGAAGTTGATTTCGGAACATAATTTTTGAACAGGAGCTTTAACGGTTTTGTGACATATGATAACATACCTAAGCCCCGGACCTATCGAATTGGTCAAAAATGAAAATTTCAAAAGTGCCCCTATTTCTGCTTTCAACTTTAGGTACTATTCCAAAATGTATCACTGAGGTGACAGAAGTTGATTTCGGAACATAATTTTTGAACAGGAGCTTTAATGGTTTTGTGACATATGATAACTTACCTAAGCCCCGGACCTATCGAATTGATCAAAAATGAAAATTTCAAAAGTTCCCCTATTTTTGCTTTAAACTTTAGGTACTATTCCAAAATGTATCACTGAGGTGACAGAAGTTGATTTCGGAACATAATTTTTGAACAGGAGCTTTAACGGTTTTGTGACATATGATAACTTACCTAAGCCCCGGACCTATCGAATTGATCAAAAATGAAAATTTCAAAAGTGCCCCTATTTCTGCTTTAAACTTTATGTACTATTCCAAAATGTATCACTGAGGTGACAGAAGTTGATTTCGGAACATCATTTTTGAACAGGAGCTTTAACGGTTTTGTGACATATGATAACTTACCTAAGCCCCGGACCTATCGAATTGATCAAAAATGAAAATTTCAAAAGTGCCCCTATTTCTGCTTTAAACTTTATGTACTATTCCAAAATGTATCACTGAGGTGACAGAAGTTGATTTCGGAACATCATTTTTGAACAGGAGCTTTAACGGTTTTGTGACATATGATAACTTACCTAAGCCCCGGACCTATCGAATTGATCAAAAATGAAAAATTCAAATTTGCCCCTATTTCTGCTTTAAATTTTAGGTACTATTCCAAAATGTATCACTGAGGTGACAGAAGTTGATTTCGGAACATAATTTTTGAACAGGAGCTTTAATGGTTTTGTGACATATGATAACTTACCTAACCCCCGGACCTATCGAATTGGTCAAAAAATGAAAATTTCAAAAGTGCCCCCATTTCTGCATTAAACTTTAGGTACTATTCCAAAATGTATCACTGAGGTGACAGAAGTTGATTTCGGAACATAATTTTTGAACAGGAGCTTTAACGGTTTTGTGACATATGATAACATACCTAAGCCCCGGACCTATCGAATTGGTCAAAAATGAAAATTTCAAAAGTGCCCCTATTTCTGCTTTCAACTTTAGGTACTATTCCAAAATGTATCACTGAGGTGACAGAAGTTGATTTCGAAACATAATTTTTGAACAGGAGCTTTAATGGTTTTGTGACATATGATAACTTACCTAAGCCCCGGACCTATCGAATTGATCAAAAATGAAAATTTCAAAAGTGCCCCTATTTTTGCTTTAAACTTTAGGTACTATTCCAAAATGTATCACTGAGGTGACAGAAGTTGATTTCGGAACATAATTTTTGAACAGGAGCTTTAACGGTTTTGTGACATATGATAATTTACCTAAGCCCCGGACCTATCGTATTGATCAAAAATTAAAAATTCAAATTTACCCCTATTTCTGCTTTAAATTTTAGGTACTATTCCAAAATGTATCACTGAAGTGACAGAAGTTGATTTCGGAACATAATTTTTGAACAGGAGCTTTAATGGTTTTGTGACATATGATAACTTACCTAAGCCCCGGACCTATCGAATTGGTCAAAAATGAAAATTTCAAAAGTGCCCCTATTTCTGCTTTAAACTTTAGGTACTATTCCAAAATGTATCATTGAGGTGACAGAAGTTGATTTCGGTACATAATTTTTGAACAGGAGCTTTAACGGTTTTGTGACATATGATAACTTACCTAAGCCCCGGACCTATCAAATTGATCAAAAATGAAAATTTCAAAAGTGCCCCTATTTCTGCTTTAAACTTTATGTACTATTCCAAAATGTATCACTGAGGTGACAGAAGTTGATTTCGGAACATCATTTTTGAACAGGAGCTTTAATGGTTTTGTGACATATGATAACTTACCTAAGCCCCGGACCTATCAAATTGATCAAAAATGAAAATTTCAAAAGTGCCCCCATTTCTGCATAAAACTTTAGGTACTATTCCAAAATGTATCACTGAGGTGACAGAAGTTGATTTCGGAACATAATTTTTGAACAGGAGCTTTAACGGTTTTGTGACATATGATAACATACCTAAGCCCCGGACCTATCGAATTGGTCAAAAATGAAAATTTCAAAAGTGCCCCTATTTCTGCTTTCAACTTTAGGTACTATTCCAAAATGTATCACTGAGGTGACAGAAGTTGATTTCGGAACATAATTTTTGAACAGGAGCTTTAATGGTTTTGTGACATATGATAACTTACCTAAGCCCCGGACCTATCGAATTGATCAAAAATGAAAATTTCAAAAGTTCCCCTATTTTTGCTTTAAACTTTAGGTACTATTCCAAAATGTATCACTGAGGTGACAGAAGTTGATTTCGGAACATAATTTTTGAACAGGAGCTTTAACGGTTTTGTGACATATGATAATTTACCTAAGCCCCGGACCTATCGAATTGATCAAAAATGAAAAATTCAAATTTACCCCTATTTCTGCTTTAAATTTTAGGTACTATTCCAAAATGTATCACTGAAGTGACAGAAGTTCATTTCGGAACATAATTTTTGAACAGGAGCTTTAATGGTTTTGTGACATATGATAACTTACCTAAGCCCCGGACCTATCGAATTGGTCAAAAATGAAAATTTCAAAAGTGCCCCTATTTCTGCTTTAAACTTTAGGTACTATTCCAAAATGTATCATTGAGGTGACAGAAGTTGATTTCGGAACATAATTTTTGAACAGGAGCTTTAACGGTTTTGTGACATATGATAACTTACCTAAGCCCCGGACCTATCAAATTGATCAAAAATGAAAATTTCAAAAGTGCCCCTATTTCTGCTTTAAACTTTAGGTACTATTCCAAAATGTATCACTGAGGTGACAGAAGTTGGTTTCGGAACATAATTTTTGAACAGGAGCTTTAATGGTTTTGTGACATATGATAACTTACCTAAGCCCCGGACCTATCGAATTGGTCCAAAATGAAAATTTCAAAAGTGCCCCTATTTCTGCATTAAACTTTAGGTACTATTCCAAAATGTATCACTGAGGTGACAGAAGTTGATTTCGGAACATAATTTTTGAACAGGAGCTTTAACGGTTTTGTGACAAATGATAACTTACCTAAGCCCCGGACCTATCGAATTGGTCAAAAATGAAAATTTCAAAAGTGCCCCTATTTCTGCTTTCAACTTTAGGTACTATTCCAAAATGTATCACTGAGGTGACAGAAGTTGATTTCGGAACATAATTTTTGAACAGGAGCTTTAACGGTTTTGTGACATATGATAACTTACCTAAGCCCCGGACCTATCGAATTGATCAAAAATGAAAATTTCAAAAGTGCCCCTATTTCTGCTTTAAACTTTAGGTACTATTCCAAAATGTATCACTGAGGTGACAGAAGTTGATTTCGGAACATCATTTTTGAACAGGAGCTTTAACGGTTTTGTGACATATGATAACTTACCTAAGCCCCGGACCTATCGACTTGATCAAAAATGAAAAATTCAAATTTGCCCCTATTTCTGCTTTAAATTTTAGGTACTATTCCAAAATGTATCACTGAGGTGACAGAAGTTGATTTCGGAACATAATTTTTGAACAGGAGCTTTAATGGTTTTGTGACATATGATAACTTACCTAACCCCCGGACCTATCGAATTGGTCAAAAAATGAAAATTTCAAAAGTGCCCCCATTTCTGCATTAAACTTTAGGTACTATTCCAAAATGTATCACTGAGGTGACAGAAGTTGATTTCGGAACATAATTTTTGAACAGGAGCTTTAACGGTTTTGTGACATATGATAACATACCTAAGCCCCGGACCTATCGAATTGGTCAAAAATGAAAATTTCAAAAGTGCCCCTATTTCTGCTTTCAACTTTAGGTACTATTCCAAAATGTATCACTGAAGTGACAGAAGTTGATTTCGGAACATAATTTTTGAACAGGAGCTTTAATGGTTTTGTGACATATGATAACTTACCTAAGCCCCGGACCTATCGAATTGATCAAAAATGAAAATTTCAAAAGTTCCCCTATTTTTGCTTTAAACTTTAGGTACTATTCCAAAATGTATCACTGAGGTGACAGAAGTTGATTTCGGAACATAATTTTTGAACAGGAGCTTTAACGGTTTTGTGACATATGATAACTTACCTAAGCCCCGGACCTATCGAATTGATCAAAAATGAAAATTTCAAAAGTGCCCCTATTTCTGCTTTAAACTTTATGTACTATTCCAAAATGTATCACTGAGGTGACAGAAGTTGATTTCGGAACATCATTTTTGAACAGGAGCTTTAACGGTTTTGTGACATATGATAACTTACCTAAGCCCCGGACCTATCAAATTGATCAAAAATGAAAATTTCAAAAGTGCCCCTATTTCTGCTTTAAACTTTATGTACTATTCCAAAATGTATCACTGAGGTGACAGAAGTTGATTTCGGAACATAATTTTTGAACAGGAGCTTTAATGGTTTTGTGACATATGATAACTTACCTAAGCCCCGGACCTATCGAATTGGTCAAAAAATGAAAATTTCAAAAGTGCCCCCATTTCTGCATTAAACTTTAGGTACTATTCCAAAATGTATCACTGAGGTGACAGAAGTTGATTTCGGAACATAATTTTTGAACAGGAGCTTTAACGGTTTTGTGACATATGATAACATACCTAAGCCCCGGACCTATCGAATTGGTCAAAAATGAAAATTTCAAAAGTGCCCCTATTTCTGCTTTCAACTTTAGGTACTATTCCAAAATGTATCACTGAGGTGACAGAAGTTGATTTCGGAACATAATTTTTGAACAGGAGCTTTAATGGTTTTGTGACATATGATAACTTACCTAAGCCCCGGACCTATCGAATTGATCAAAAATGAAAATTTCAAAAGTTCCCCTATTTTTGCTTTAAACTTTAGGTACTATTCCAAAATGTATCACTGAGGTGACAGAAGTTGATTTCGGAACATAATTTTTGAACAGGAGCTTTAACGGTTTTGTGACATATGATAACTTACCTAAGCCCCGGACCTATCGAATTGATCAAAAATGAAAATTTCAAAAGTGCCCCTATTTCTGCTTTAAACTTTATGTACTATTCCAAAATGTATCACTGAGGTGACAGAAGTTGATTTCGGAACATCATTTTTGAACAGGAGCTTTAACGGTTTTGTGACATATGATAACTTACCTAAGCCCCGGACCTATCGAATTGATCAAAAATGAAAAATTCAAATTTGCCCCTATTTCTGCTTTAAATTTTAGGTACTATTCCAAAATGTATCACTGAGGTGACAGAAGTTGATTTCGGAACATAATTTTTGAACAGGAGCTTTAATGGTTTTGTGACATATGATAACTTACCTAACCCCCGGACCTATCGAATTGGTCAAAAAATGAAAATTTCAAAAGTGCCCCCATTTCTGCATTAAACTTTAGGTACTATTCCAAAATGTATCACTGAGGTGACAGAAGTTGATTTCGGAACATAATTTTTGAACAGGAGCTTTAACGGTTTTGTGACATATGATAACATACCTAAGCCCCGGACCTATCGAATTGGTCAAAAATGAAAATTTCAAAAGTGCCCCTATTTCTGCTTTCAACTTTAGGTACTATTCCAAAATGTATCACTGAGGTGACAGAAGTTGATTTCGAAACATAATTTTTGAACAGGAGCTTTAATGGTTTTGTGACATATGATAACTTACCTAAGCCCCGGACCTATCGAATTGATCAAAAATGAAAATTTCAAAAGTGCCCCTATTTTTGCTTTAAACTTTAGGTACTATTCCAAAATGTATCACTGAGGTGACAGAAGTTGATTTCGGAACATAATTTTTGAACAGGAGCTTTAACGGTTTTGTGACATATGATAATTTACCTAAGCCCCGGACCTATCGTATTGATCAAAAATTAAAAATTCAAATTTACCCCTATTTCTGCTTTAAATTTTAGGTACTATTCCAAAATGTATCACTGAAGTGACAGAAGTTGATTTCGGAACATAATTTTTGAACAGGAGCTTTAATGGTTTTGTGACATATGATAACTTACCTAAGCCCCGGACCTATCGAATTGGTCAAAAATGAAAATTTCAAAAGTGCCCCTATTTCTGCTTTAAACTTTAGGTACTATTCCAAAATGTATCATTGAGGTGACAGAAGTTGATTTCGGTACATAATTTTTGAACAGGAGCTTTAACGGTTTTGTGACATATGATAACTTACCTAAGCCCCGGACCTATCAAATTGATCAAAAATGAAAATTTCAAAAGTGCCCCTATTTCTGCTTTAAACTTTATGTACTATTCCAAAATGTATCACTGAGGTGACAGAAGTTGATTTCGGAACATCATTTTTGAACAGGAGCTTTAATGGTTTTGTGACATATGATAACTTACCTAAGCCCCGGACCTATCAAATTGATCAAAAATGAAAATTTCAAAAGTGCCCCCATTTCTGCATAAAACTTTAGGTACTATTCCAAAATGTATCACTGAGGTGACAGAAGTTGATTTCGGAACATAATTTTTGAACAGGAGCTTTAACGGTTTTGTGACATATGATAACATACCTAAGCCCCGGACCTATCGAATTGGTCAAAAATGAAAATTTCAAAAGTGCCCCTATTTCTGCTTTCAACTTTAGGTACTATTCCAAAATGTATCACTGAGGTGACAGAAGTTGATTTCGGAACATAATTTTTGAACAGGAGCTTTAATGGTTTTGTGACATATGATAACTTACCTAAGCCCCGGACCTATCGAATTGATCAAAAATGAAAATTTCAAAAGTTCCCCTATTTTTGCTTTAAACTTTAGGTACTATTCCAAAATGTATCACTGAGGTGACAGAAGTTGATTTCGGAACATAATTTTTGAACAGGAGCTTTAACGGTTTTGTGACATATGATAATTTACCTAAGCCCCGGACCTATCGAATTGATCAAAAATGAAAAATTCAAATTTACCCCTATTTCTGCTTTAAATTTTAGGTACTATTCCAAAATGTATCACTGAAGTGACAGAAGTTGATTTCGGAACATAATTTTTGAACAGGAGCTTTAATGGTTTTGTGACATATGATAACTTACCTAAGCCCCGGACCTATCGAATTGGTCAAAAATGAAAATTTCAAAAGTGCCCCTATTTCTGCTTTAAACTTTAGGTACTATTCCAAAATGTATCATTGAGGTGACAGAAGTTGATTTCGGAACATAATTTTTGAACAGGAGCTTTAACGGTTTTGTGACATATGATAACTTACCTAAGCCCCGGACCTATCAAATTGATCAAAAATGAAAATTTCAAAAGTGCCCCTATTTCTGCTTTAAACTTTAGGTACTATTCCAAAATGTATCACTGAGGTGACAGAAGTTGGTTTCGGAACATAATTTTTGAACAGGAGCTTTAATGGTTTTGTGACATATGATAACTTACCTAAGCCCCGGACCTATCGAATTGGTCCAAAATGAAAATTTCAAAAGTGCCCCTATTTCTGCATTAAACTTTAGGTACTATTCCAAAATGTATCACTGAGGTGACAGAAGTTGATTTCGGAACATAATTTTTGAACAGGAGCTTTAACGGTTTTGTGACAAATGATAACTTACCTAAGCCCCGGACCTATCGAATTGGTCAAAAATGAAAATTTCAAAAGTGCCCCTATTTCTGCTTTCAACTTTAGGTACTATTCCAAAATGTATCACTGAGGTGACAGAAGTTGATTTCGGAACATAATTTTTGAACAGGAGCTTTAACGGTTTTGTGACATATGATAACTTACCTAAGCCCCGGACCTATCGAATTGATCAAAAATGAAAATTTCAAAAGTGCCCCTATTTCTGCTTTAAACTTTAGGTACTATTCCAAAATGTATCACTGAGGTGACAGAAGTTGATTTCGGAACATCATTTTTGAACAGGAGCTTTAACGGTTTTGTGACATATGATAACTTACCTAAGCCCCGGACCTATCGACTTGATCAAAAATGAAAAATTCAAATTTGCCCCTATTTCTGCTTTAAATTTTAGGTACTATTCCAAAATGTGTCACTGAGGTGACAGAAGTTGATTTCGGAACATAATTTTTGAACAGGAGCTTTAATGGTTTTGTGACATATGATAACTTACCTAACCCCCGGACCTATCGAATTGGTCAAAAAATGAAAATTTCAAAAGTGCCCCCATTTCTGCATTAAACTTTAGGTACTATTCCAAAATGTATCACTGAGGTGACAGAAGTTGATTTCGGAACATAATTTTTGAACAGGAGCTTTAACGGTTTTGTGACATATGATAACATACCTAAGCCCCGGACCTATCGAATTGGTCAAAAATGAAAATTTCAAAAGTGCCCCTATTTCTGCTTTCAACTTTAGGTACTATTCCAAAATGTATCACTGAAGTGACAGAAGTTGATTTCGGAACATAATTTTTGAACAGGAGCTTTAATGGTTTTGTGACATATGATAACTTACCTAAGCCCCGGACCTATCGAATTGATCAAAAATGAAAATTTCAAAAGTTCCCCTATTTTTGCTTTAAACTTTAGGTACTATTCCAAAATGTATCACTGAGGTGACAGAAGTTGATTTCGGAACATAATTTTTGAACAGGAGCTTTAACGGTTTTGTGACATATGATAACTTACCTAAGCCCCGGACCTATCGAATTGATCAAAAATGAAAATTTCAAAAGTGCCCCTATTTCTGCTTTAAACTTTATGTACTATTCCAAAATGTATCACTGAGGTGACAGAAGTTGATTTCGGAACATCATTTTTGAACAGGAGCTTTAACGGTTTTGTGACATATGATAACTTACCTAAGCCCCGGACCTATCGAATTGATCAAAAATGAAAAATTCAAATTTGCCCCTATTTCTGCTTTAAATTTTAGGTACTATTCCAAAATGTATCACTGAGGTGACAGAAGTTGATTTCGGAACATAATTTTTGAACAGGAGCTTTAATGGTTTTGTGACATATGATAACTTACCTAACCCCCGGACCTATCGAATTGGTCAAAAAATGAAAATTTCAAAAGTGCCCCCATTTCTGCATTAAACTTTAGGTAATATTCCAAAATGTATCACTGAGGTGACAGAAGTTGATTTCGGAACATAATTTTTGAACAGGAGCTTTAATGGTTTTGTGACATATGATAACATACCTAAGCCCCGGACCTATCGAATTGGTCAAAAATGAAAATTTCAAAAGTGCCCCTATTTCTGCTTTCAACTTTAGGTACTATTCCAAAATGTATCACTGAGGTGACAGAAGTTGATTTCGAAACATAATTTTTGAACAGGAGCGTTAATGGTTTTGTGACATATGATAACTTACCTAAGCCCCGGACCTATCGAATTGATCAAAAATGAAAATTTCAAAAGTGCCCCTATTTTTGCTTTAAACTTTAGGTACTATTCCAAAATGTATCACTGAGGTGACAGAAGTTGATTTCGGAACATAATTTTTGAACAGGAGCTTTAACGGTTTTGTGACATATGATAATTTACCTAAGCCCCGGACCTATCGAATTGATCAAAAATGAAAAATTCAAATTTACCCCTATTTCTGCTTTAAATTTTAGGTACTATTCCAAAATGTATCACTGAAGTGACAGAAGTTGATTTCGGAACATAATTTTTGAACAGGAGCTTTAATGGTTTAGTGACATATGATAACTTACCTAAGCCCCGGACCTATCGAATTGGTCAAAAATGAAAATTTCAAAAGTGCCCCTATTTCTGCTTTAAACTTTAGGTACTATTCCAAAATGTATCATTGAGGTGACAGAAGTTGATTTCGGAACATAATTTTTGAACAGGAGCTTTAACGGTTTTGTGACATATGATAACTTACCTAAGCCCCGGACCTATCAAATTGATCAAAAATGAAAATGTCAAAAGTGCCCCTATTTCTGCTTTAAACTTTATGTACTATTCCAAAATGTATCACTGAGGTGACAGAAGTTGATTTCGGAACATCATTTTTGAACAGGAGCTTTAATGGTTTTGTGACATATGATAACTTACCTAAGCCCCGGACCTATCGAATTGGTCAAAAAATGAAAATTTCAAAAGTGCCCCCATTTCTGCATTAAACTTTAGGTACTATTCCAAAATGTATCACTGAGGTGACAGAAGTTGATTTCGGAACATAATTTTTGAACAGGAGCTTTAACGGTTTTGTGACATATGATAACATACCTAAGCCCCGGACCTATCCAATTGGTCAAAAATGAAAATTTCAAAAGTGCCCCTATTTCTGCTTTCAACTTTAGGTACTATTCCAAAATGTCTCACTGAGGTGACAGAAGTTGATTTCGGAACATAATTTTTGAACAGGAGCTTTAATGGTTTTGTGACATATGATAACTTACCTAAGCCCCGGACCTATCGAATTGATCAAAAATGAAAATTTCAAAAGTTCCCCTATTTTTGCTTTAAACTTTAGGTACTATTCCAAAATGTATCACTGAGGTGACAGAAGTTGATTTCGGAACATAATTTTTGAACAGGAGCTTTAACGGTTTTGTGACATATGATAACTTACCTAAGCCCCGAACCTATCGAATTGGTCAAAAATAAAAATTTCAAAAGTGCCCCTATTTCTGCTTTAAACTTTAGGTACTATTCCAAAATGTATCACTGAGGTGACAGAAGTTGATTTCGGAGCATGATTTTTGAACAGGAGCTTTAACGGTTTTGTGACATATGATAACTTACCTAAGCCCCGGACCTATCGAATTGATCAAAAATGAAAATTTCAAAAGTGCCCCTATTTCTGCTTTAAACTTTAGGTACTATTCCAAAATGTATCACTGAGGTGACAGAAGTTGATTTCGGAACATAATTTTTGAACAGGAGCTTTAACGGTTTTGTGACATATGATAACTTACCTAAGCCCCGGACCTATCGAATTGATCAAAAATGAAAATTTAAAAAGTGCCCCTATTTCTGCTTTAAACTTAAGGTACAATTCCAAAATGTATCACTGAGGTGACAGAAGTTGATTTCTGAGCATGATTTTTGAACAGGCGCTTTAACGGTTTTGTGACATATGATAACTTACCTAAGCCCCGGACCTATCGAATTGATCAAAAATGAAAATTTCAAAAGTGCCCCTATTTCTGCTTTAAACTTTAGGTACTATTCCAAAATGTTTCACTGAGGTGACAGAAGTTGATTTCGGAGCATGATTTTTGAACAGGAGCTTTAACAGATTTGTGACATATGATAACTTACCTAAGCCCCAGACCTATCGAATTGGTCAAAAATGAAAATTTCGAAAGTGCCCCTATTTCTGCTTTAAACTTTAGGTACTATTCCAAAATGTATCACTGAGGTGACAGAAGTTGATTTCGGAGCATGATTTTTGAACAGGAGCTTTAACAGATTTGTGACATATGATAACTTACCTAAGCCCCAGACCTATCGAATTGGTCAAAAATGAAAATTTCGAAAGTGCCCCTATTTCTGCTTTAAACTTTAGGTACTATTCCAAAATGTATCACTGAGGTGACAGAAGTTGATTTCGGAACATAATTTTTGAACAGGAGCTTTAACGGTTTTGTGACATATGATAACTTACCTAAGCCCCGGACCTATCGAATTGATCGAAAATGAAAATTTCAAAAGTGCCCCTATTTCTGCTTTAAACTTTAGGTACTATTCCAAAATGTATCACTGAGGTGACAGAAGTTGGTTTCGGAACATAATTTTTGAACAGGAGCTTTAATGGTTTTGTGACATATGATAACTTACCTAAGCCCCGGACCTATCGAATTGGTCCAAAATGAAAATTTCAAAAGTGCCCCTATTTCTGCATTAAACTTTAGGTACTATTCCAAAATGTATCACTGAGGTGACAGAAGTTGATTTCGGAACATAATTTTTGAACAGGAGCTTTAACGGTTTTGTGACAAATGATAACTTACCTAAGCCCCGGACCTATCGAATTGGTCAAAAATGAAAATTTCAAAAGTGCCCCTATTTCTGCTTTCAACTTTAGGTACTATTCCAAAATGTATCACTGAGGTGACAGAAGTTGATTTCGGAACATAATTTTTGAAGAGGAGCTTTAACGGTTTTGTGACATATGATAACTTACCTAAGCCCCGGACCTATCGAATTGATCAAAAATGAAAATTTCAAAAGTGCCCCTATTTCTGCTTTAAACTTTAGGTACTATTCCAAAATGTATCACTGAGGTGACAGAAGTTGATTTCGGAACATCATTTTTGAACAGGAGCTTTAACGGTTTTGTGACATATGATAACTTACCTAAGCCCCGGACCTATCGACTTGATCAAAAATGAAAAATTCAAATTTGCCCCTATTTCTGCTTTAAATTTTAGGTACTATTCCAAAATGTGTCACTGAGGTGACAGAAGTTGATTTCGGAACATAATTTTTGAACAGGAGCTTTAATGGTTTTGTGACATATGATAACTTACCTAACCCCCGGACCTATCGAATTGGTCAAAAAATGAAAATTTCAAAAGTGCCCCCATTTCTGCATTAAACTTTAGGTACTATTCCAAAATGTATCACTGAGGTGACAGAAGTTGATTTCGGAACATAATTTTTGAACAGGAGCTTTAACGGTTTTGTGACATATGATAACATACCTAAGCCCCGGACCTATCGAATTGGTCAAAAATGAAAATTTCAAAAGTGCCCCTATTTCTGCTTTCAACTTTAGGTACTATTCCAAAATGTATCACTGAAGTGACAGAAGTTGATTTCGGAACATAATTTTTGAACAGGAGCTTTAATGGTTTTGTGACATATGATAACTTACCTAAGCCCCGGACCTATCGAATTGATCAAAAATGAAAATTTCAAAAGTTCCCCTATTTTTGCTTTAAACTTTAGGTACTATTCCAAAATGTATCACTGAGGTGACAGAAGTTGATTTCGGAACATAATTTTTGAACAGGAGCTTTAACGGTTTTGTGACATATGATAACTTACCTAAGCCCCGGACCTATCGAATTGATCAAAAATGAAAATTTCAAAAGTGCCCCTATTTCTGCTTTAAACTTTATGTACTATTCCAAAATGTATCACTGAGGTGACAGAAGTTGATTTCGGAACATCATTTTTGAACAGGAGCTTTAACGGTTTTGTGACATATGATAACTTACCTAAGCCCCGGACCTATCGAATTGATCAAAAATGAAAAATTCAAATTTGCCCCTATTTCTGCTTTAAATTTTAGGTACTATTCCAAAATGTATCACTGAGGTGACAGAAGTTGATTTCGGAACATAATTTTTGAACAGGAGCTTTAATGGTTTTGTGACATATGATAACTTACTTAACCCCCGGACCTATCGAATTGGTCAAAAAATGAAAATTTCAAAAGTGCCCCCATTTCTGCATTAAACTTTAGGTAATATTCCAAAATGTATCACTGAGGTGACAGAAGTTGATTTCGGAACATAATTTTTGAACAGGAGCTTTAACGGTTTTGTGACATATGATAACATACCTAAGCCCCGGACCTATCGAATTGGTCAAAAATGAAAATTTCAAAAGTGCCCCTATTTCTGCTTTCAACTTTAGGTACTATTCCAAAATGTATCACTGAGGTGACAGAAGTTGATTTCGAAACATAATTTTTGAACAGGAGCGTTAATGGTTTTGTGACATATGATAACTTACCTAAGCCCCGGACCTATCGAATTGATCAAAAATGAAAATTTCAAAAGTGCCCCTATTTTTGCTTTAAACTTTAGGTACTATTCCAAAATGTATCACTGAGGTGACAGAAGTTGATTTCGGAACATAATTTTTGAACAGGAGCTTTAACGGTTTTGTGACATATGATAATTTACCTAAGCCCCGGACCTATCGAATTGATCAAAAATGAAAAATTCAAATTTACCCCTATTTCTGCTTTAAATTTTAGGTACTATTCCAAAATGTATCACTGAAGTGACAGAAGTTGATTTCGGAACATAATTTTTGAACAGGAGCTTTAATGGTTTAGTGACATATGATAACTTACCTAAGCCCCGGACCTATCGAATTGGTCAAAAATGAAAATTTCAAAAGTGCCCCTATTTCTGCTTTAAACTTTAGGTACTATTCCAAAATGTATCATTGAGGTGACAGAAGTTGATTTCGGAACATAATTTTTGAACAGGAGCTTTAACGGTTTTGTGACATATGATAACTTACCTAAGCCCCGGACCTATCAAATTGATCAAAAATGAAAATGTCAAAAGTGCCCCTATTTCTGCTTTAAACTTTATGTACTATTCCAAAATGTATCACTGAGGTGACAGAAGTTGATTTCGGAACATCATTTTTGAACAGGAGCTTTAATGGTTTTGTGACATATGATAACTTACCTAAGCCCCGGACCTATCGAATTGGTCAAAAAATGAAAATTTTAAAAGTGCCCCCATTTCTGCATTAAACTTTAGGTACTATTCCAAAATGTATCACTGAGGTGACAGAAGTTGATTTCGGAACATAATTTTTGAACAGGAGCTTTAACGGTTTTGTGACATATGATAACATACCTAAGCCCCGGACCTATCCAATTGGTCAAAAATGAAAATTTCAAAAGTGCCCCTATTTCTGCTTTCAACTTTAGGTACTATTCCAAAATGTCTCACTGAGGTGACAGAAGTTGATTTCGGAACATAATTTTTGAACAGGAGCTTTAATGGTTTTGTGACATATGATAACTTACCTAAGCCCCGGACCTATCGAATTGATCAAAAATGAAAATTTCAAAAGTTCCCCTATTTTTGCTTTAAACTTTAGGTACTATTCCAAAATGTATCACTGAGGTGACAGAAGTTGATTTCGGAACATAATTTTTGAACAGGAGCTTTAACGGTTTTGTGACATATGATAACTTACCTAAGCCCCGAACCTATCGAATTGGTCAAAAATAAAAATTTCAAAAGTGCCCCTATTTCTGCTTTAAACTTTAGGTACTATTCCAAAATGTATCACTGAGGTGACAGAAGTTGATTTCGGAGCATGATTTTTGAACAGGAGCTTTAACGGTTTTGTGACATATGATAACTTACCTAAGCCCCGGACCTATCGAATTGATCAAAAATGAAAATTTCAAAAGTGCCCCTATTTCTGCTTTAAACTTTAGGTACTATTCCAAAATGTATCACTGAGGTGACAGAAGTTGATTTCGGAACATAATTTTTGAACAGGAGCTTTAACGGTTTTGTGACATATGATAACTTACCTAAGCCCCGGACCTATCGAATTGATCAAAAATGAAAATTTAAAAAGTGCCCCTATTTCTGCTTTAAACTTAAGGTACAATTCCAAAATGTATCACTGAGGTGACAGAAGTTGATTTCTGAGCATGATTTTTGAACAGGCGCTTTAACGGTTTTGTGACATATGATAACTTACCTAAGCCCCGGACCTATCGAATTGATCAAAAATGAAAATTTCAAAAGTGCCCCTATTTCTGCTTTAAACTTTAGGTACTATTCCAAAATGTTTCACTGAGGTGACAGAAGTTGATTTCGGAGCATGATTTTTGAACAGGAGCTTTAACAGATTTGTGACATATGATAACTTACCTAAGCCCCAGACCTATCGAATTGGTCAAAAATGAAAATTTCGAAAGTGCCCCTATTTCTGCTTTAAACTTTAGGTACTATTCCAAAATGTATCACTGAGGTGACAGAAGTTGATTTCGGAACATAATTTTTGAACAGGAGCTTTAACGGTTTTGTGACATATGATAACTTACCTAAGCCCCGGACCTATCGAATTGATCGAAAATGAAAATTTCAAAAGTGCCCCTATTTCTGCTTTAAACTTTAGGTACTATTCCAAAATGTATCACTGAGGTGACAGAAGTTGATTTCGGAACATAATTTTTGAACAGGAGCTTTAACGGTTTTGTGACATATGATAACTTACCTAAGCCCCGGACCTATCGAATTGATCAAAAATGAAAATTTCAAAAGTGCCCCTATTTCTGCTTTAAACTTTAGGTACTATTCCAAAATGTATCACTGAGGTGACAGAAGTTGATTTCGGAACATAATTTTTGAACAGGAGCTTTAACGGTTTTGTGACATATGATAACTTACCTAAGCCCCGAACCTATCGAATTGGTCAAAAATGAAAATTTCAAAAGTGCCCCTATTTCTGCTTTAAACTTTAGGTACTATTCCAAAATGTATCACTGAGGTGACAGAAGTTGATTTCGGAACATAATTTTTGAACAGGAGCTTTAACGGTTTTGTGACATATGATTACTTACCTAAGCCCCGAACCTATCGAATTGGTCAAAAATAAAAATTTCAAAAGTGCCCCTATTTCTGCTTTAAACTTTAGGTACTATTCCAAAATGTATCACTGAGGTGACAGAAGTTGATTTCGGAGCATGATTTTTGAACAGGAGCTTTAACGGTTTTGTGACATATGATAACTTACCTCACCCCGGACCTATCGAATTGATCAAAAATGAAAATTTCAAAAGTGCCCCTATTTCTGCTTTAAACTTTATGTACTATTCCAAAATGTATCACTGAGGTGACAGAAGTTGATTTCGGAACATCATTTTTGAACAGGAGCTTTAACGGTTTTGTGACATATGATAACTTACCTAAGCCCCGGACCTATCGAATTGATCAAAAATGAAAAATTCAAATTTGCCCCTATTTCTGCTTTAAATTTTAGGTACTATTCCAAAATGTATCACTGAGGTGACAGAAGTTGATTTCGGAACATAATTTTTGAACAGGAGCTTTAATGGTTTTGTGACATATGATAACTTACCTAACCCCCGGACCTATCGAATTGGTCAAAAAATGAAAATTTCAAAAGTGCCCCCATTTCTGCATTAAACTTTAGGTAATATTCCAAAATGTATCACTGAGGTGACAGAAGTTGATTTCGGAACATAATTTTTGAACAGGAGCTTTAACGGTTTTGTGACATATGATAACATACCTAAGCCCCGGACCTATCGAATTGGTCAAAAATGAAAATTTCAAAAGTGCCCCTATTTCTGCTTTCAACTTTAGGTACTATTCCAAAATGTATCACTGAGGTGACAGAAGTTGATTTCGAAACATAATTTTTGAACAGGAGCGTTAATGGTTTTGTGACATATGATAACTTACCTAAGCCCCGGACCTATCGAATTGATCAAAAATGAAAATTTCAAAAGTGCCCCTATTTTTGCTTTAAACTTTAGGTACTATTCCAAAATGTATCACTGAGGTGACAGAAGTTGATTTCGGAACATAATTTTTGAACAGGAGCTTTAACGGTTTTGTGACATATGATAATTTACCTAAGCCCCGGACCTATCGAATTGATCAAAAATGAAAAATTCAAATTTACCCCTATTTCTGCTTTAAATTTTAGGTACTATTCCAAAATGTATCACTGAAGTGACAGAAGTTGATTTCGGAACATAATTTTTGAACAGGAGCTTTAATGGTTTAGTGACATATGATAACTTACCTAAGCCCCGGACCTATCGAATTGGTCAAAAATGAAAATTTCAAAAGTGCCCCTATTTCTGCTTTAAACTTTAGGTACTATTCCAAAATGTATCATTGAGGTGACAGAAGTTGATTTCGGAACATAATTTTTGAACAGGAGCTTTAACGGTTTTGTGACATATGATAACTTACCTAAGCCCCGGACCTATCAAATTGATCAAAAATGAAAATGTCAAAAGTGCCCCTATTTCTGCTTTAAACTTTATGTACTATTCCAAAATGTATCACTGAGGTGACAGAAGTTGATTTCGGAACATCATTTTTGAACAGGAGCTTTAATGGTTTTGTGACATATGATAACTTACCTAAGCCCCGGACCTATCGAATTGGTCAAAAAATGAAAATTTCAAAAGTGCCCCCATTTCTGCATTAAACTTTAGGTACTATTCCAAAATGTATCACTGAGGTGACAGAAGTTGATTTCGGAACATAATTTTTGAACAGGAGCTTTAACGGTTTTGTGACATATGATAACATACCTAAGCCCCGGACCTATCCAATTGGTCAAAAATGAAAATTTCAAAAGTGCCCCTATTTCTGCTTTCAACTTTAGGTACTATTCCAAAATGTCTCACTGAGGTGACAGAAGTTGATTTCGGAACATAATTTTTGAACAGGAGCTTTAATGGTTTTGTGACATATGATAACTTACCTAAGCCCCGGACCTATCGAATTGATCAAAAATGAAAATTTCAAAAGTTCCCCTATTTTTGCTTTAAACTTTAGGTACTATTCCAAAATGTATCACTGAGGTGACAGAAGTTGATTTCGGAACATAATTTTTGAACAGGAGCTTTAACGGTTTTGTGACATATGATAACTTACCTAAGCCCCGAACCTATCGAATTGGTCAAAAATAAAAATTTCAAAAGTGCCCCTATTTCTGCTTTAAACTTTAGGTACTATTCCAAAATGTATCACTGAGGTGACAGAAGTTGATTTCGGAGCATGATTTTTGAACAGGAGCTTTAACGGTTTTGTGACATATGATAACTTACCTAAGCCCCGGACCTATCGAATTGATCAAAAATGAAAATTTCAAAAGTGCCCCTATTTCTGCTTTAAACTTTAGGTACTATTCCAAAATGTATCACTGAGGTGACAGAAGTTGATTTCGGAACATAATTTTTGAACAGGAGCTTTAACGGTTTTGTGACATATGATAACTTACCTAAGCCCCGGACCTATCGAATTGATCAAAAATGAAAATTTAAAAAGTGCCCCTATTTCTGCTTTAAACTTAAGGTACAATTCCAAAATGTATCACTGAGGTGACAGAAGTTGATTTCTGAGCATGATTTTTGAACAGGCGCTTTAACGGTTTTGTGACATATGATAACTTACCTAAGCCCCGGACCTATCGAATTGATCAAAAATGAAAATTTCAAAAGTGCCCCTATTTCTGCTTTAAACTTTAGGTACTATTCCAAAATGTTTCACTGAGGTGACAGAAGTTGATTTCGGAGCATGATTTTTGAACAGGAGCTTTAACAGATTTGTGACATATGATAACTTACCTAAGCCCCAGACCTATCGAATTGGTCAAAAATGAAAATTTCGAAAGTGCCCCTATTTCTGCTTTAAACTTTAGGTACTATTCCAAAATGTATCACTGAGGTGACAGAAGTTGATTTCGGAGCATGATTTTTGAACAGGAGCTTTAACAGATTTGTGACATATGATAACTTACCTAAGCCCCAGACCTATCGAATTGGTCAAAAATGAAAATTTCGAAAGTGCCCCTATTTCTGCTTTAAACTTTAGGTACTATTCCAAAATGTATCACTGAGGTGACAGAAGTTGATTTCGGAACATAATTTTTGAACAGGAGCTTTAACGGTTTTGTGACATATGATAACTTACCTAAGCCCCGGACCTATCGAATTGATCGAAAATGAAAATTTCAAAAGTGCCCCTATTTCTGCTTTAAACTTTAGGTACTATTCCAAAATGTATCACTGAGGTGACAGAAGTTGATTTCGGAACATAATTTTTGAACAGGAGCTTTAACGGTTTTGTGACATATGATAACTTACCTAAGCCCCGGACCTATCGAATTGATCAAAAATGAAAATTTCAAAAGTGCCCCTATTTCTGCTTTAAACTTTAGGTACTATTCCAAAATGTATCACTGAGGTGACAGAAGTTGATTTCGGAACATAATTTTTGAACAGGAGCTTTAACGGTTTTGTGACATATGATAACTTACCTAAGCCCCGAACCTATCGAATTGGTCAAAAATGAAAATTTCAAAAGTGCCCCTATTTCTGCTTTAAACTTTAGGTACTATTCCAAAATGTATCACTGAGGTGACAGAAGTTGATTTCGGAACATAATTTTTGAACAGGAGCTTTAACGGTTTTGTGACATATGATTACTTACCTAAGCCCCGAACCTATCGAATTGGTCAAAAATAAAAATTTCAAAAGTGCCCCTATTTCTTCTTTAAACTTTAGGTACTATTCCAAAATGTATCACTGAGGTGACAGAAGTTGATTTCGGAGCATGATTTTTGAACAGGAGCTTTAACGGTTTTGTGACATATGATAACTTACCTCACCCCGGACCTATCGAATTGATCAAAAATGAAAATTTCAAAAGTGCCCCTATTTCTGCTTTAAACTTTAGGTACTATTCCAAAATGTATCACTGAGGTGACAGAAGTTGATTTCGGAACATCATTTTTGAACAGGAGCTTTAACGGTTTTGTGACATATGATAACTTACCTAAGCCCCGGACCTATCGAATTGATCAAAAATGAAAATTTAAAAAGTGCCCCTATTTCTGCTTTAAACTTAAGGTACCATTCCAAAATGTATCACTGAGGTGACAGAAGTTGATTTCTGAGCATGATTTTTGAACAGGCGCTTTAACGGTTTTGTGACATATGATAACTTACCTAAGCCCCGGACCTATCGAATTGATCAAAAATGAAAATTTCAAAAGTGCCCCTATTTCTGCTTTAAACTTTAGGTACTATTCCAAAATGTTTCACTGAGGTGACAGAAGTTGATTTCGGAGCATGATTTTTGAACAGGAGCTTTAACAGATTTGTGACATATGATAACTTACCTAAGCCCCAGACCTATCGATTTGGTCAAAAATGAAAATTTCGAAAGTGCCCCTATTTCTGCTTTAAACTTTAGTTACTATTCCAAAATGTATCACTGAGGTGACAGAAGTTGATTTCGGAACATAATTTTTGAACAGGAGATTTAACGGTTTTGTGACATATGATAACTTACCTAAGCCCCGGACCTATCGAATTGATCAAAAATGAAAATTTCAAAAGTGAACCTATGTTTGCTTTAAACTTTAGGTACTATTCCAAAATGTATCACTGAGGTGACAGAAGTTGATTTCGGAACATCATTTTTGAACAGGAGCTTTAACGGTTTTGTGACATATGATAACTTACCTAAGCCCCGGACCTATCGAATTGGTCAAAAATGAAAATTTCAAAAGTGCCCCTATTTCTGCTTTCAACTTTAGGTACTATTCCAAAATGTATCACTGAGGTGACAGAAGTTGATTTCGGAACATAATTTTTGAACAGGAGCTTTAACGGTTTTGTGACATATGATAACTTACCTAAGCCCCGGACCTATCAAATTGATCAAAAATGAAAATTTCAAAAGAGCCCCTATTTCTGCTTTAAACTTTATGTACTATTCCAAAATGTATCACTGAGGTGACAGAAGTTGATTTCGGAACATCATTTTTGAACAGGAGCTTTAACGGTTTTGTGACATATGATAACTTACCTAAGCCCCGGACCTATCGAATTGATCAAAAATGAAAAATTCAAATTTGCCCCTATTTCTGCTTTAAATTTTAGGTACTATTCCAAAATGTATCACTGAGGTGACAGAAGTTGATTTCGGAACATAATTATTGAACAGGAGCTTTAATGGTTTTGTGACATATGATAACTTACCTAACCCCCGGACCTATCGAATTGGTCAAAAAATGAAAATTTCAAAAGTGCCCCCATTTCTGCATTAAACTTTAGGTACTATTCCAAAATGTATCACTGAGGTGACAGAAGTTGATTTCGGAACATAATTTTTGAACAGGAGCTTTAACGGTTTTGTGACATATGATAACATACCTAAGCCCCGGACCTATCGAATTGGTCAAAAATGAAAATTTCAAAAGTGCCCCTATTTCTGCTTTCAACTTTAGGTACTATTCCAAAATGTATCACTGAGGTGACAGAAGTTGATTTCGAAACATAATTTTTGAACAGGAGCTTTAATGGTTTTGTGACATATGATAACTTACCTAAGCCCCGGACCTATCGAATTGATCAAAAATGAAAATTTCAAAAGTGCCCCTATTTTTGCTTTAAACTTTAGGTACTATTCCAAAATGTATCACTGAGGTGACAGAAGTTGATTTCGGAACATAATTTTTGAACAGGAGCTTTAACGGTTTTGTGACATATGATAATTTACCTAAGCCCCGGACCTATCGAATTGATCAAAAATGAAAAATTCAAATTTACCCCTATTTCTGCTTTAAATTTTAGGTACTATTCCAAAATGTATCACTGAAGTGACAGAAGTTGATTTCGGAACATAATTTTTGAACAGGAGCTTTAATGGTTTTGTGACATATGATAACTTACCTAAGCCCCGGACCTATCGAATTGGTCAAAAATGAAAAATTCAAAAGTGCCCCTATTTCTGCTTTAAACTTTAGGTACTATTCCAAAATGTATCATTGAGGTGACAGAAGTTGATTTCGGAACATAATTTTTGAACAGGAGCTTTAACGGTTTTGTGACATATGATAACTTACCTAAGCCCCGGACCTATCAAATTGATCAAAAATGAAAATTTCAAAAGTGCCCCTATTTCTGCTTTAAACTTTATGTACTATTCCAAAATGTATCACTGAGGTGACAGAAGTTGATTTCGGAACATAATTTTTGAACAGGAGCTTTAATGGTTTTGTGACATATGATAACTTACCTAAGCCCCGGACCTATCGAATTGGTCAAAAAATGAAAATTTCAAAAGTGCCCCCATTTCTGCATTAAACTTTAGGTACTATTCCAAAATGTATCACTGAGGTGACAGAAGTTGATTTCGGAACATAATTTTTGAACAGGAGCTTTAACGGTTTTGTGACATATGATAACATACCTAAGCCCCGGACCTATCGAATTGGTCAAAAATGAAAATTTCAAAAGTGCCCCTATTTCTGCTTTCAACTTTAGGTACTATTCCAAAATGTATCACTGAGGTGACAGAAGTTGATTTCGGAACATAATTTTTGAACAGGAGCTTTAATGGTTTTGTGACATATGATAACTTACCTAAGCCCCGGACCTATCGAATTGATCAAAAATGAAAATTTCAAAAGTTCCCCTATTTTTGCTTTAAACTTTAGGTACTATTCCAAAATGTATCACTGAGGTGACAGAAGTTGATTTCGGAACATAATTTTTGATCAGGAGCTTTAACGGTTTTGTGACATATGATAACTTACCTAAGCCCCGGACCTATCGAATTGATCAAAAATGAAAATTTCAAAAGTGCCCCTATTTCTGCTTTAAACTTTATGTACTATTCCAAAATGTATCACTGAGGTGACAGAAGTTGATTTCGGAACATCATTTTTGAACAGGAGCTTTAACGGTTTTGTGACATATGATAACTTACCTAAGCCCCGGACCTATCGAATTGATCAAAAATGAAAAATTCAAATTTGCCCCTATTTCTGCTTTAAATTTTAGGTACTATTCCAAAATGTATCACTGAGGTGACAGAAGTTGATTTCGGAACATAATTTTTGAACAGGAGCTTTAATGGTTTTGTGACATATGATAACTTACCTAACCCCCGGACCTATCGAATTGGTCAAAAAATGAAAATTTCAAAAGTGCCCCCATTTCTGCATTAAACTTTAGGTACTATTCCAAAATGTATCACTGAGGTGACAGAAGTTGATTTCGGAACATAATTTTTGAACAGGAGCTTTAACGGTTTTGTGACATATGATAACATACCTAAGCCCCGGACCTATCGAATTGGTCAAAAATGAAAATTTCAAAAGTGCCCCTATTTCTGCTTTCAACTTTAGGTACTATTCCAAAATGTATCACTGAGGTGACAGAAGTTGATTTCGAAACATAATTTTTGAACAGGAGCTTTAATGGTTTTGTGACATATGATAACTTACCTAAGCCCCAGACCTATCGAATTGATCAAAAATGAAAATGTCAAAAGTGCCCCTATTTCTGCTTTAAACTTTATGTACTATTCCAAAATGTATCACTGAGGTGACAGAAGTTGATTTCGGAACATAATTTTTGAACAGGAGCTTTAACGGTTTTGTGACATATGATAACATACCTAAGCCCCGGACCTATCGAATTGATCAAAAATGAAAATTTCAAAAGTGCCCCTATTTTTGCTTTAAACTTTAGGTACTATTCCAAAATGTATCACTGAGGTGACAGAAGTTGATTTCGGAACATAATTTTTGAACAGGAGCTTTAACGGTTTTGTGACATATGATAATTTACCTAAGCCCCGGACCTATCGAATTGATCAAAAATGAAAAATTCAAATTTACCCCTATTTCTGCTTTAAATTTTAGGTACTATTCCAAAATGTATCACTGAAGTGACAGAAGTTGATTTCGGAACATAATTTTTGAACAGGAGCTTTAATGGTTTAGTGACATATGATAACTTACCTAAGCCCCGGACCTATCGAATTGGTCAAAAATGAAAATTTCAAAAGTGCCCCTATTTCTGCTTTAAACTTTAGGTACTATTCCAAAATGTATCATTGAGGTGACAGAAGTTGATTTCGGAACATAATTTTTGAACAGGAGCTTTAACGGTTTTGTGACATATGATAACTTACCTAAGCCCCGGACCTATCAAATTGATCAAAAATGAAAATGTCAAAAGTGCCCCTATTTCTGCTTTAAACTTTATGTACTATTCCAAAATGTATCACTGAGGTGACAGAAGTTGATTTCGGAACATAATTTTTGAACAGGAGCTTTAACGGTTTTGTGACATATGATAACATACCTAAGCCCCGGACCTATCCAATTGGTCAAAAATGAAAATTTCAAAAGTGCCCCTATTTCTGCTTTCAACTTTAGGTACTATTCCAAAATGTCTCACTGAGGTGACAGAAGTTGATTTCGGAACATAATTTTTGAACAGGAGCTTTAATGGTTTTGTGACATATGATAACTTACCTAAGCCCCGGACCTATCGAATTGATCAAAAATGAAAATTTCAAAAGTTCCCCTATTTTTGCTTTAAACTTTAGGTACTATTCCAAAATGTATCACTGAGGTGACAGAAGTTGATTTCGGAACATAATTTTTGAACAGGAGCTTTAACGGTTTTGTGACATATGATAACTTACCTAAGCCCCGAACCTATCGAATTGGTCAAAAATAAAAATTTCAAAAGTGCCCCTATTTCTGCTTTAAACTTTAGGTACTATTCCAAAATGTATCACTGAGGTGACAGAAGTTGATTTCGGAGCATGATTTTTGAACAGGAGCTTTAACGGTTTTGTGACATATGATAACTTACCTAAGCCCCGGACCTATCGAATTGATCAAAAATGAAAATTTCAAAAGTGCCCCTATTTCTGCTTTAAACTTTAGGTACTATTCCAAAATGTATCACTGAGGTGACAGAAGTTGATTTCGGAACATAATTTTTGAACAGGAGCTTTAACGGTTTTGTGACATATGATAACTTACCTAAGCCCCGGACCTATCGAATTGATCAAAAATGAAAATTTAAAAAGTGCCCCTATTTCTGCTTTAAACTTAAGGTACAATTCCAAAATGTATCACTGAGGTGACAGAAGTTGATTTCTGAGCATGATTTTTGAACAGGCGCTTTAACGGTTTTGTGACATATGATAACTTACCTAAGCCCCGGACCTATCGAATTGATCAAAAATGAAAATTTCAAAAGTGCCCCTATTTCTGCTTTAAACTTTAGGTACTATTCCAAAATGTTTCACTGAGGTGACAGAAGTTGATTTCGGAGCATGATTTTTGAACAGGAGCTTTAACAGATTTGTGACATATGATAACTTACCTAAGCCCCAGACCTATCGAATTGGTCAAAAATGAAAATTTCGAAAGTGCCCCTATTTCTGCTTTAAACTTTAGGTACTATTCCAAAATGTATCACTGAGGTGACAGAAGTTGATTTCGGAGCATGATTTTTGAACAGGAGCTTTAACAGATTTGTGACATATGATAACTTACCTAAGCCCCAGACCTATCGAATTGGTCAAAAATGAAAATTTCGAAAGTGCCCCTATTTCTGCTTTAAACTTTAGGTACTATTCCAAAATGTATCACTGAGGTGACAGAAGTTGATTTCGGAACATAATTTTTGAACAGGAGCTTTAACGGTTTTGTGACATATGATAACTTACCTAAGCCCCGGACCTATCGAATTGATCGAAAATGAAAATTTCAAAAGTGCCCCTATTTCTGCTTTAAACTTTAGGTACTATTCCAAAATGTATCACTGAGGTGACAGAAGTTGATTTCGGAACATAATTTTTGAACAGGAGCTTTAACGGTTTTGTGACATATGATAACTTACCTAAGCCCCGGACCTATCGAATTGATCAAAAATGAAAATTTCAAAAGTGCCCCTATTTCTGCTTTAAACTTTAGGTACTATTCCAAAATGTATCACTGAGGTGACAGAAGTTGATTTCGGAACATAATTTTTGAACAGGAGCTTTAACGGTTTTGTGACATATGATAACTTACCTAAGCCCCGAACCTATCGAATTGGTCAAAAATGAAAATTTCAAAAGTGCCCCTATTTCTGCTTTAAACTTTAGGTACTATTCCAAAATGTATCACTGAGGTGACAGAAGTTGATTTCGGAACATAATTTTTGAACAGGAGCTTTAACGGTTTTGTGACATATGATTACTTACCTAAGCCCCGAACCTATCGAATTGGTCAAAAATAAAAATTTCAAAAGTGCCCCTATTTCTTCTTTAAACTTTAGGTACTATTCCAAAATGTATCACTGAGGTGACAGAAGTTGATTTCGGAGCATGATTTTTGAACAGGAGCTTTAACGGTTTTGTGACATATGATAACTTACCTCACCCCGGACCTATCGAATTGATCAAAAATGAAAATTTCAAAAGTGCCCCTATTTCTGCTTTAAACTTTAGGTACTATTCCAAAATGTATCACTGAGGTGACAGAAGTTGATTTCGGAACATCATTTTTGAACAGGAGCTTTAACGGTTTTGTGACATATGATAACTTACCTAAGCCCCGGACCTATCGAATTGATCAAAAATGAAAATTTAAAAAGTGCCCCTATTTCTGCTTTAAACTTAAGGTACCATTCCAAAATGTATCACTGAGGTGACAGAAGTTGATTTCTGAGCATGATTTTTGAACAGGCGCTTTAACGGTTTTGTGACATATGATAACTTACCTAAGCCCCGGACCTATCGAATTGATCAAAAATGAAAATTTCAAAAGTGCCCCTATTTCTGCTTTAAACTTTAGGTACTATTCCAAAATGTTTCACTGAGGTGACAGAAATTGATTTCGGAGCATGATTTTTGAACAGGAGCTTTAACAGATTTGTGACATATGATAACTTACCTAAGCCCCAGACCTATCGATTTGGTCAAAAATGAAAATTTCGAAAGTGCCCCTATTTCTGCTTTAAACTTTAGTTACTATTCCAAAATGTATCACTGAGGTGACAGAAGTTGATTTCGGAACATAATTTTTGAACAGGAGATTTAACGGTTTTGTGACATATGATAACTTACCTAAGCCCCGGACCTATCGAATTGATCAAAAATGAAAATTTCAAAAGTGAACCTATTTTTGCTTTAAACTTTAGGTACTATTCCAAAATGTATCACTGAGGTGACAGAAGTTGATTTCGGAACATCATTTTTGAACAGGAGCTTTAACGGTTTTGTGACATATGATAACTTACCTAAGCCCCGGACCTATCGAATTGGTCAAAAATGAAAATTTCAAAAGTGCCCCTATTTCTGCTTTCAACTTTAGGTACTATTCCAAAATGTATCACTGAGGTGACAGAAGTTGATTTCGGAACATAATTTTTGAACAGGAGCTTTAACGGTTTTGTGACATATGATAACTTACCTAAGCCCCGGACCTATCGAATTGATCAAAAATGAAAATTTCAAAAGAGCCCCTATTTCTGCTTTAAACTTTATGTACTATTCCAAAATGTATCACTGAGGTGACAGAAGTTGATTTCGGAACATCATTTTTGAACAGGAGCTTTAACGGTTTTGTGACATATGATAACTTACCTAAGCCCCGGACCTATCGAATTGATCAAAAATGAAAAATTCAAATTTGCCCCTATTTCTGCTTTAAATTTTAGGTACTATTCCAAAATGTATCACTGAGGTGACAGAAGTTGATTTCGGAACATAATTATTGAACAGGAGCTTTAATGGTTTTGTGACATATGATAACTTACCTAACCCCCGGACCTATCGAATTGGTCAAAAAATGAAAATTTCAAAAGTGCCCCCATTTCTGCATTAAACTTTAGGTACTATTCCAAAATGTATCACTGAGGTGACAGAAGTTGATTTCGGAACATAATTTTTGAACAGGAGCTTTAACGGTTTTGTGACATATGATAACATACCTAAGCCCCGGACCTATCGAATTGGTCAAAAATGAAAATTTCAAAAGTGCCCCTATTTCTGCTTTCAACTTTAGGTACTATTCCAAAATGTATCACTGAGGTGACAGAAGTTGATTTCGAAACATAATTTTTGAACAGGAGCTTTAATGGTTTTGTGACATATGATAACTTACCTAAGCCCCGGACCTATCGAATTGATCAAAAATGAAAATTTCAAAAGTGCCCCTATTTTTGCTTTAAACTTTAGGTACTATTCCAAAATGTATCACTGAGGTGACAGAAGTTGATTTCGGAACATAATTTTTGAACAGGAGCTTTAACGGTTTTGTGACATATGATAATTTACCTAAGCCCCGGACCTATCGAATTGATCAAAAATGAAAAATTCAAATTTACCCCTATTTCTGCTTTAAATTTTAGGTACTATTCCAAAATGTATCACTGAAGTGACAGAAGTTGATTTCGGAACATAATTTTTGAACAGGAGCTTTAATGGTTTTGTGACATATGATAACTTACCTAAGCCCCGGACCTATCGAATTGGTCAAAAATGAAAAATTCAAAAGTGCCCCTATTTCTGCTTTAAACTTTAGGTACTATTCCAAAATGTATCATTGAGGTGACAGAAGTTGATTTCGGAACATAATTTTTGAACAGGAGCTTTAACGGTTTTGTGACATATGATAACTTACCTAAGCCCCGGACCTATCAAATTGATCAAAAATGAAAATTTCAAAAGTGCCCCTATTTCTGCTTTAAACTTTATGTACTATTCCAAAATGTATCACTGAGGTGACAGAAGTTGATTTCGGAACATAATTTTTGAACAGGAGCTTTAATGGTTTTGTGACATATGATAACTTACCTAAGCCCCGGACCTATCGAATTGGTCAAAAAATGAAAATTTCAAAAGTGCCCCCATTTCTGCATTAAACTTTAGGTACTATTCCAAAATGTATCACTGAGGTGACAGAAGTTGATTTCGGAACATAATTTTTGAACAGGAGCTTTAACGGTTTTGTGACATATGATAACATACCTAAGCCCCGGACCTATCGAATTGGTCAAAAATGAAAATTTCAAAAGTGCCCCTATTTCTGCTTTCAACTTTAGGTACTATTCCAAAATGTATCACTGAGGTGACAGAAGTTGATTTCGGAACATAATTTTTGAACAGGAGCTTTAATGGTTTTGTGACATATGATAACTTACCTAAGCCCCGGACCTATCGAATTGATCAAAAATGAAAATTTCAAAAGTTCCCCTATTTTTGCTTTAAACTTTAGGTACTATTCCAAAATGTATCACTGAGGTGACAGAAGTTGATTTCGGAACATAATTTTTGATCAGGAGCTTTAACGGTTTTGTGACATATGATAACTTACCTAAGCCCCGGACCTATCGAATTGATCAAAAATGAAAATTTCAAAAGTGCCCCTATTTCTGCTTTAAACTTTATGTACTATTCCAAAATGTATCACTGAGGTGACAGAAGTTGATTTCGGAACATCATTTTTGAACAGGAGCTTTAACGGTTTTGTGACATATGATAACTTACCTAAGCCCCGGACCTATCGAATTGATCAAAAATGAAAAATTCAAATTTGCCCCTATTTCTGCTTTAAATTTTAGGTACTATTCCAAAATGTATCACTGAGGTGACAGAAGTTGATTTCGGAACATAATTTTTGAACAGGAGCTTTAATGGTTTTGTGACATATGATAACTTACCTAACCCCCGGACCTATCGAATTGGTCAAAAAATGAAAATTTCAAAAGTGCCCCCATTTCTGCATTAAACTTTAGGTACTATTCCAAAATGTATCACTGAGGTGACAGAAGTTGATTTCGGAACATAATTTTTGAACAGGAGCTTTAACGGTTTTGTGACATATGATAACATACCTAAGCCCCGGACCTATCGAATTGGTCAAAAATGAAAATTTCAAAAGTGCCCCTATTTCTGCTTTCAACTTTAGGTACTATTCCAAAATGTATCACTGAGGTGACAGAAGTTGATTTCGAAACATAATTTTTGAACAGGAGCTTTAATGGTTTTGTGACATATGATAACTTACCTAAGCCCCAGACCTATCGAATTGATCAAAAATGAAAATTTCAAAAGTGCCCCTATTTTTGCTTTAAACTTTAGGTACTATTCCAAAATGTATCACTGAGGTGACAGAAGTTGATTTCGGAACATAATTTTTGAACAGGAGCTTTAACGGTTTTGTGACATATGATAATTTACCTAAGCCCCGGACCTATCGTATTGATCAAAAATGAAAAATTCAAATTTACCCCTATTTCTGCTTTAAATTTTAGGTACTATTCCAAAATGTATCACTGAAGTGACAGAAGTTGATTTCGGAACATAATTTTTGAACAGGAGCTTTAATGGTTTTGTGACATATGATAACTTACCTAAGCCCCGGACCTATCGAATTGGTCAAAAATGAAAATTTCAAAAGTGCCCCTATTTCTGCTTTAAACTTTAGGTACTATTCCAAAATGTATCATTGAGGTGACAGAAGTTGATTTCGGAACATAATTTTTGAACAGGAGCTTTAACGGTTTTGTGACATATGATAACTTACCTAAGCCCCGGACCTATCAAATTGATCAAAAATGAAAATTTCAAAAGTGCCCCTATTTCTGCTTTAAACTTTATGTACTATTCCAAAATGTATCACTGAGGTGACAGAAGTTGATTTCGGAACATCATTTTTGAACAGGAGCTTTAATGGTTTTGTGACATATGATAACTTACCTAAGCCCCGGACCTATCAAATTGATCAAAAATGAAAATTTCAAAAGTTCCCCCATTTCTGCATAAAACTTTAGGTACTATTCCAAAATGTATCACTGAGGTGACAGAAGTTGATTTCGGAACATAATTTTTGAACAGGAGCTTTAACGGTTTTGTGACATATGATAACATACCTAAGCCCCGGACCTATCGAATTGGTCAAAAAATGAAAATTTCAAAAGTGCCCCCATTTCTGCATTAAACTTTAGGTACTATTCCAAAATGTATCACTGAGGTGACAGAAGTTGATTTCGGAACATAATTTTTGAACAGGAGCTTTAACGGTTTTGTGACATATGATAACATACCTAAGCCCCGGACCTATCGAATTGGTCAAAAATGAAAATTTCAAAAGTGCCCCTATTTCTGCTTTCAACTTTAGGTACTATTCCAAAATGTATCACTGAGGTGACAGAAGTTGATTTCGAAACATAATTTTTGAACAGGAGCTTTAATGGTTTTGTGACATATGATAACTTACCTAAGCCCCGGACCTATCGAATTGATCAAAAATGAAAATTTCAAAAGTGCCCCTATTTTTGCTTTAAACTTTAGGTACTATTCCAAAATGTATCACTGAGGTGACAGAAGTTGATTTCGGAACATAATTTTTGAACAGGAGCTTTAACGGTTTTGTGACATATGATAATTTACCTAAGCCCCGGACCTATCGTATTGATCAAAAATGAAAAATTCAAATTTACCCCTATTTCTGCTTTAAATTTTAGGTACTATTCCAAAATGTATCACTGAAGTGACAGAAGTTGATTTCGGAACATAATTTTTGAACAGGAGCTTTAATGGTTTTGTGACATATGATAACTTACCTAAGCCCCGGACCTATCGAATTGGTCAAAAATGAAAATTTCAAAAGTGCCCCTATTTCTGCTTTAAACTTTAGGTACTATTCCAAAATGTATCATTGAGGTGACAGAAGTTGATTTCGGAACATAATTTTTGAACAGGAGCTTTAACGGTTTTGTGACATATGATAACTTACCTAAGCCCCGGACCTATCAAATTGATCAAAAATGAAAATTTCAAAAGTGCCCCTATTTCTGCTTTAAACTTTATGTACTATTCCAAAATGTATCACTGAGGTGACAGAAGTTGATTTCGGAACATCATTTTTGAACAGGAGCTTTAATGGTTTTGTGACATATGATAACTTACCTAAGCCCCAGACCTATCAAATTGATCAAAAATGAAAATTTCAAAAGTGCCCCCATTTCTGCATAAAACTTTAGGTACTATTCCAAAATGTATCACTGAGGTGACAGAAGTTGATTTCGGAACATAATTTTTGAACAGGAGCTTTAACGGTTTTGTGACATATGATAACATACCTAAGCCCCGGACCTATCGAATTGGTCAAAAATGAAAATTTCAAAAGTGCCCCTATTTCTGCTTTCAACTTTAGGTACTATTCCAAAATGTATCACTGAGGTGACAGAAGTTGATTTCGGAACATAATTTTTGAACAGGAGCTTTAATGGTTTTGTGACATATGATAACTTACCTAAGCCCCGGACCTATCGAATTGGTCAAAAATGAAAATTTCGAAAGTGCCCCTATTTCTGCTTTAAACTTTAGGTACTATTCCAAAATGTATCACTGAGGTGACAGAAGTTGATTTCGGAGCATGATTTTTGAACAGGAGCTTTAACAGATTTGTGACATATGATAACTTACCTAAGCCCCAGACCTATCGAATTGGTCAAAAATGAAAATTTCGAAAGTGCCCCTATTTCTGCTTTAAACTTTAGGTACTATTCCAAAATGTATCACTGAGGTGACAGAAGTTGATTTCGGAGCATGATTTTTGAACAGGAGCTTTAACGGTTTTGTGACATATGATAACTTACCTAAGCCCCGGACCTATCGAATTGATCAAAAATGAAAATTTCAAAAGTGCCCCTATTTCTGCTTTAAACTTTAGGTACTATTCCAAAATGTATCACTGAGGTGACAGAAGTTGATTTCGGAACATCATTTTTGAACAGGAGCTTTAACGGTTTTGTGACATATGATAACTTACCTAAGCCCCGGACCTATCGAATTGATCAAAAATGAAAATTTAAAAAGTGCCCCTATTTCTGCTTTAAACTTAAGGTACCATTCCAAAATGTATCACTGAGGTGACAGAAGTTGATTTCTGAGCATGATTTTTGAACAGGCGCTTTAACGGTTTTGTGACATATGATAACTTACCTAAGCCCCGGACCTATCGAATTGATCAAAAATGAAAATTTCAAAAGTGCCCCTATTTCTGCTTTAAACTTTAGGTACTATTCCAAAATGTTTCACTGAGGTGACAGAAGTTGATTTCGGAGCATGATTTTTGAACAGGAGCTTTAACAGATTTGTGATATATGATAACTTACCTAAGCCCCAGACCTATCGATTTGGTCAAAAATGAAAATTTCGAAAGTGCCCCTATTTCTGCTTTAAACTTTAGTTACTATTCCAAAATGTATCACTGAGGTGACAGAAGTTGATTTCGGAACATAATTTTTGAACAGGAGATTTAACGGTTTTGTGACATATGATAACTTACCTAAGCCCCGGACCTATCGAATTGATCAAAAATGAAAATTTCAAAAGTGAACCTATTTTTGCTTTAAACTTTAGGTACTATTCCAAAATGTATCACTGAGGTGACAGAAGTTGATTTCGGAACATCATTTTTGAACAGGAGCTTTAACGGTTTTGTGACATATGATAACTTACCTAAGCCCCGGACCTATCGAATTGGTCAAAAATGAAAATTTCAAAAGTGCCCCTATTTCTGCTTTCAACTTTAGGTACTATTCCAAAATGTATCACTGAGGTGACAGAAGTTGATTTCGGAACATAATTTTTGAACAGGAGCTTTAACGGTTTTGTGACATATGATAACTTACCTAAGCCCCGGACCTATCGAATTGATCAAAAATGAAAATTTCAAAAGTGCCCCTATTTCTGCTTTAAACTTTATGTACTATTCCAAAATGTATCACTGAGGTGACAGAAGTTGATTTCGGAACATCATTTTTGAACAGGAGCTTTAACGGTTTTGTGACATATGATAACTTACCTAAGCCCCGGACCTATCGAATTGATCAAAAATGAAAAATTCAAATTTGCCCCTATTTCTGCTTTAAATTTTAGGTACTATTCCAAAATGTATCACTGAGGTGACAGAAGTTGATTTCGGAACATAATTATTGAACAGGAGCTTTAATGGTTTTGTGACATATGATAACTTACCTAACCCCCGGACCTATCGAATTGGTCAAAAAATGAAAATTTCAAAAGTGCCCCCATTTCTGCATTAAACTTTAGGTACTATTCCAAAATGTATCACTGAGGTGACAGAAGTTGATTTCGGAACATAATTTTTGAACAGGAGCTTTAACGGTTTTGTGACATATGATAACATACCTAAGCCCCGGACCTATCGAATTGGTCAAAAATGAAAATTTCAAAAGTGCCCCTATTTCTGCTTTCAACTTTAGGTACTATTCCAAAATGTATCACTGAGGTGACAGAAGTTGATTTCGAAACATAATTTTTGAACAGGAGCTTTAATGGTTTTGTGACATATGATAACTTACCTAAGCCCCGGACCTATCGAATTGATCAAAAATGAAAATTTCAAAAGTGCCCCTATTTTTGCTTTAAACTTTAGGTACTATTCCAAAATGTATCACTGAGGTGACAGAAGTTGATTTCGGAACATAATTTTTGAACAGGAGCTTTAACGGTTTTGTGACATATGATAATTTACCTAAGCCCCGGACCTATCGAATTGATCAAAAATGAAAAATTCAAATTTACCCCTATTTCTGCTTTAAATTTTAGGTACTATTCCAAAATGTATCACTGAAGTGACAGAAGTTGATTTCGGAACATAATTTTTGAACAGGAGCTTTAATGGTTTTGTGACATATGATAACTTACCTAAGCCCCGGACCTATCGAATTGGTCAAAAATGAAAAATTCAAAAGTGCCCCTATTTCTGCTTTAAACTTTAGGTACTATTCCAAAATGTATCATTGAGGTGACAGAAGTTGATTTCGGAACATAATTTTTGAACAGGAGCTTTAACGGTTTTGTGACATATGATAACTTACCTAAGCCCCGGACCTATCAAATTGATCAAAAATGAAAATTTCAAAAGTGCCCCTATTTCTGCTTTAAACTTTATGTACTATTCCAAAATGTATCACTGAGGTGACAGAAGTTGATTTCGGAACATAATTTTTGAACAGGAGCTTTAATGGTTTTGTGACATATGATAACTTACCTAAGCCCCGGACCTATCGAATTGGTCAAAAAATGAAAATTTCAAAAGTGCCCCCATTTCTGCATTAAACTTTAGGTACTATTCCAAAATGTATCACTGAGGTGACAGAAGTTGATTTCGGAACATAATTTTTGAACAGGAGCTTTAACGGTTTTGTGACATATGATAACATACCTAAGCCCCGGACCTATCGAATTGGTCAAAAATGAAAATTTCAAAAGTGCCCCTATTTCTGCTTTCAACTTTAGGTACTATTCCAAAATGTATCACTGAGGTGACAGAAGTTGATTTCGGAACATAATTTTTGAACAGGAGCTTTAATGGTTTTGTGACATATGATAACTTACCTAAGCCCCGGACCTATCGAATTGATCAAAAATGAAAATTTCAAAAGTTCCCCTATTTTTGCTTTAAACTTTAGGTACTATTCCAAAATGTATCACTGAGGTGACAGAAGTTGATTTCGGAACATAATTTTTGAACAGGAGCTTTAACGGTTTTGTGACATATGATAACTTACCTAAGCCCCGGACCTATCGAATTGATCAAAAATGAAAATTTCAAAAGTGCCCCTATTTCTGCTTTAAACTTTATGTACTATTCCAAAATGTATCACTGAGGTGACAGAAGTTGATTTCGGAACATCATTTTTGAACAGGAGCTTTAACGGTTTTGTGACATATGATAACTTACCTAAGCCCAGGACCTATCGAATTGATCAAAAATGAAAAATTCAAATTTGCCCCTATTTCTGCTTTAAATTTTAGGTACTATTCCAAAATGTATCACTGAGGTGACAGAAGTTGATTTCGGAACATAATTTTTGAACAGGAGCTTTAATGGTTTTGTGACATATGATAACTTACCTAACCCCCGGACCTATCGAATTGGTCAAAAAATGAAAATTTCAAAAGTGCCCCCATTTCTGCATTAAACTTTAGGTACTATTCCAAAATGTATCACTGAGGTGACAGAAGTTGATTTCGGAACATAATTTTTGAACAGGAGCTTTAACGGTTTTGTGACATATGATAATATACCTAAGCCCCGGACCTATCGAATTGGTCAAAAATGAAAATTTCAAAAGTGCCCCTATTTCTGCTTTCAACTTTAGGTACTATTCCAAAATGTATCACTGAGGTGACAGAAGTTGATTTCGAAACATAATTTTTGAACAGGAGCTTTAATGGTTTTGTGACATATGATAACTTACCTAAGCCCCGGACCTATCGAATTGATCAAAAATGAAAATTTCAAAAGTGCCCCTATTTTTGCTTTCAACTTTAGGTACTATTCCAAAATGTATCACTGAGGTGACAGAAGTTGATTTCGGAACATAATTTTTGAACAGGAGCTTTAACGGTTTTGTGACATATGATAATTTACCTAAGCCCCGGACCTATCGAATTGATCAAAAATGAAAAATTCAAATTTACCCCTATTTCTGCTTTAAATTTTAGGTACTATTCCAAAATGTATCACTGAAGTGACAGAAGTTGATTTCGGAACATAATTTTTGAACAGGAGCTTTAATGGTTTTGTGACATATGATAACTTACCTAAGCCCCGGACCTATCGAATTGGTCAAAAATGAAAATTTCAAAAGTGCCCCTATTTCTGCTTTAAACTTTAGGTACTATTCCAAAATGTATCATTGAGGTGACAGAAGTTGATTTCGGAACATAATTTTTGAACAGGAGCTTTAACGGTTTTGTGACATATGATAACTTACCTAAGCCCCGGACCTATCAAATTGATCAAAAATGAAAATTTCAAAAGTGCCCCTATTTCTGCTTTAAACTTATGTACTATTCCAAAATGTATCACTGAGGTGACAGAAGTTGATTTCGGAACATCATTTTTGAACAGAAGCTTTAATGGTTTTGTGACATATGATAACTTACCTAAGCCCCGGACCTATCGAATTGGTCAAAAAATGAAAATTTCAAAAGTGCCCCCATTTCTGCATTAAACTTTAGGTACTATTCAAAAATGTATCACTGAGGTGACAGAAGTTGATTTCGGAACATAATTTTTGAACAGGAGCTTTAACGGTTTTGTGACATATGATAACATACCTAAGCCCCGGACCTATCGAATTGGTCAAAAATATAAATTTCAAAAGTGCCCCTATTTCTGCTTTCAACTTTAGGTACTATTCCAAAATGTATCACTGAGGTGACAGAAGTTGATTTCGGAACATAATTTTTGAACAGGAGCTTTAATGGTTTTGTGACATATGATAACTTACCTAAGCCCCGGACCTATCGAATTGATCAAAAATGAAAAATTCAAATTTACCCCTATTTCTGCTTTAAATTTTAGGTACTATTCCAAAATGTATCACTGAAGTGACAGAAGTTGATTTCGGAACATAATTTTTGAACAGGAGCTTTAATGGTTTTGTGACATATGATAACTTACCTAAGCCCCGGACCTATCGAATTGATCAAAAATGAAAATTTCAAAAGTGCCCCTATTTTTGCTTTAAACTTTAGGTACTATTCCAAAATGTATCACTGAGGTGACAGAAGTTGATTTCGGAACATAATTTTTGAACAGGAGCTTTAACGGTTTTGTGACATATGATAATTTACCTAAGCCCCGGACCTATCGAATTGATCAAAAATGAAAAATTCAAATTTACCCCTATTTCTGCTTTAAATTTTAGGTACTATTCCAAAATGTATCACTGAAGTGACAGAAGTTGATTTCGGAACATAATTTTTGAACAGGAGCTTTAATGGTTTTGTGACATATGATAACTTACCTAAGCCCCGGACCTATCGAATTGGTCAAAAATGAAAATTTCAAAAGTGCCCCTATTTCTGCTTTAAACTTTAGGTACTATTCCAAAATGTATCATTGAGGTGACAGAAGTTGATTTCGGAACATAATTTTTGAACAGGAGCTTTAACGGTTTTGTGACATATGATAACTTACCTAAGCCCCGGACCTATCAAATTGATCAAAAATGAAAATTTCAAAAGTGCCCCTATTTCTGCTTTAAACTTTATGTACTATTCCAAAATGTATCACTGAGGTGACAGAAGTTGATTTCGGAACATCATTTTTGAACAGGAGCTTTAATGGTTTTGTGACATATGATAACTTACCTAAGCCCCGGACCTATCGAATTGGTCAAAAAATGAAAATTTCAAAAGTGCCCCCATTTCTGCATTAAACTTTAGGTACTATTCCAAAATGTATCACTGAGGTGACAGAAGTTGATTTCGGAACATAATTTTTGAACAGGAGCTTTAACGGTTTTGTGACATATGATAACATACCTAAGCCCCGGACCTATCGAATTGGTCAAAAATGAAAATTTCAAAAGTGCCCCTATTTCTGCTTTTAACTTTAGGTACTATTCCAAAATGTATCACTGAGGTGACAGAAGTTGATTTCGGAACATAATTTTTGAACAGGAGCTTTAACGGTTTTGTGACATATGATAACTTACCTAAGCCCCGGACCTATCAAATTGATCAAAAATGAAAATTTCAAAAGTGCCCCTATTTCTGCTTTAAACTTTATGTACTATTCCAAAATGTATCACTGAGGTGACAGAAGTTGATTTCGGAACATCATTTTTGAACAGGAGCTTTAATGGTTTTGTGACATATGATAACTTACCTAAGCCCCGGACCTATCGAATTGGTCAAAAAATGAAAATTTCAAAAGTGCCCCCATTTCTGCATTAAACTTTAGGTACTATTCCAAAATGTATCACTGAGGTGACAGAAGTTGATTTCGGAACATAATTTTTGAACAGGAGCTTTAACGGTTTTGTGACATATGATAACATACCTAAGCCCCGGACCTATCGAATTGGTCAAAAATGAAAATTTCAAAAGTGCCCCTATTTCTGCTTTTAACTTTAGGTACTATTCCAAAATGTATCACTGAGGTGACAGAAGTTGATTTCGGAACATAATTTTTGAACAGGAGCTTTAATGGTTTTGTGACATATGATAACTTACCTAAGCCCCGGACCTATCGAATTGATCAAAAATGAAAATTTCAAAAGTTCCCCTATTTTTGCTTTAAACTTTAGGTACTATTCCAAAATGTATCACTGAGGTGACAGAAGTTGATTTCGGAACATCATTTTTGAACAGGAGCTTTAACGGTTTTGTGACATATGATAACATACCTAAGCCCCGGACCTATCGAATTGATCAAAAATGAAAATTTCAAAAGTGCCCCTATTTCTGCTTTAAACTTTATGTACTATTCCAAAATGTATCACTGAGGTGACAGAAGTTGATTTCGGAACATCATTTTTGAACAGGAGCTTTAACGGTTTTGTGACATATGATAACTTACCTAAGCCCCGGACCTATCGAATTGATCAAAAATGAAAAATTCAAATTTGCCCCTATTTCTGCTTTAAATTTTAGGTACTATTCCAAAATGTATCACTGAGGTGACAGAAGTTGATTTCGGAACATAATTTTTGAACAGGAGCTTTAATGGTTTTGTGACATATGATAACTTACCTAACCCCCGGACCTATCGAATTGGTCAAAAAATGAAAATTTCAAAAGTGCCCCCATTTCTGCATTAAACTTTAGGTACTATTCCAAAATGTATCACTGAGGTGACAGAAGTTGATTTCGGAACATAATTTTTCAACAGGAGCTTTAACGGTTTTGTGACATATGATAACATACCTAAGCCCCGGACCTATCGAATTGGTCAAAAATGAAAATTTCAAAAGTGCCCCTATTTCTGCTTTCAACTTTAGGTACTATTCCAAAATGTATCACTGAGGTGACAGAAGTTGATTTCGAAACATAATTTTTGAACAGGAGCTTTAATGGTTTTGTGACATATGATAACTTACCTAAGCCCCGGACCTAACGAATTGATCAAAAATGAAAATTTCAAAAGTGCCCCTATTTTTGCTTTAAACTTTAGGTACTATTCCAAAATGTATCACTGAGGTGACAGAAGTTGATTTCGGAACATAATTTTTGAACAGGAGCTTTAACGGTTTTGTGACATATGATAATTTACCTAAGCCCCGGACCTATCGAATTGATCAAAAATGAAAAATTCAAATTTACCCCTATTTCTGCTTTAAATTTTAGGTACTATTCCAAAATGTATCACTGAAGTGACAGAAGTTGATTTCGGAACATAATTTTTGAACAGGAGCTTTAATGGTTTTGTGACATATGATAACTTACCTAAGCCCCGGACCTATCGAATTGGTCAAAAATGAAAATTTCAAAAGTGCCCCTATTTCTGCTTTAAACTTTAGGTACTATTCCAAAATGTATCGTTGAGGTGACAGAAGTTGATTTCGGAACATAATTTTTGAACAGGAGCTTTAACGGTTTTGTGACATATGATAACTTACCTAAGCCCCGGACCTATCAAATTGATCAAAAATGAAAATTTCAAAAGTGCCCCTATTTCTGCTTTAAACTTTATGTACTATTCCAAAATGTATCACTGAGGTGACAGAAGTTGATTTCGGAACATCATTTTTGAACAGGAGCTTTAATGGTTTTGTGACATATGATAACTTACCTAAGCCCCGGACCTATCGAATTGGTCAAAAAATGAAAATTTCAAAAGTGCCCCCATTTCTGCATTAAACTTTAGGTACTATTCCAAAATGTATCACTGAGGTGACAGAAGTTGATTTCGGAACATAATTTTTGAACAGGAGCTTTAACGGTTTTGTGACATATGATAACATACCTAAGCCCCGGACCTATCGAATTGGTCAAAAATGAAAATTTCAAAAGTGCCCCTATTTCTGCTTTCAACTTTAGGTACTATTCCAAAATGTATCACTGAGGTGACAGAAGTTGATTTCGGAACATAATTTTTGAACAGGAGCTTTAATGGTTTTGTGACATATGATAACTTACCTAAGCCCCGGACCTATCGAATTGATCAAAAATGAAAATTTCAAAAGTTCCCCTATTTTTGCTTTAAACTTTAGGTACTATTCCAAAATGTATCACTGAGGTGACAGAAGTTGATTTCGGAACATAATTTTTGAACAGGAGCTTTAACGGTTTTGTGACATATGATAATTTACCTAAGCCCCGGACCTATCGAATTGATCAAAAATGAAAAATTAAAATTTACCCCTATTTCTGCTTTAAATTTTAGGTACTATTCCAAAATGTATCACTGAAGTGACAGAAGTTGATTTCGGAACATAATTTTTGAACAGGAGCTTTAATGGTTTTGTGACATATGATAACTTACCTAAGCCCCGGACCTATCGAATTGGTCAAAAATGAAAATTTCAAAAGTGCCCCTATTTCTGCTTTAAACTTTAGGTACTATTCCAAAATGTATCACTGAGGTGACAGAAGTTGATTTCGAAACATAATTTTTGAACAGGAGCTTTAATGGTTTTGTGACATATGATAACTTACCTAAGCCCCGGACCTATCGAATTGATCAAAAATGAAAATTTCAAAAGAGCCCCTATTTTTGCTTTAAACTTTAGGTACTATTCCAAAATGTATCACTGAGGTGACAGAAGTTGATTTCGGAACATCATTTTTGAACAGGAGCTTTAATGGTTTTGTGACATATGATAACTTACCTAAGCCCCGGACCTATCGAATTGGTCAAAAAATGAAAATTTCAAAAGTGCCCCCATTTCTGCATTAAACTTTAGGTACTATTCAAAAATGTATCACTGAGGTGACAGAAGTTGATTTCGGAACATAATTTTTGAACAGGAGCTTTAACGGTTTTGTGACATATGATAACATACCTAAGCCCCGGACCTATCGAATTGGTCAAAAATATAAATTTCAAAAGTGCCCCTATTTCTGCTTTCAACTTTAGGTACTATTCCAAAATGTATCACTGAGGTGACAGAAGTTGATTTCGGAACATAATTTTTGAACAGGAGCTTTAATGGTTTTGTGACATATGATAACTTACCTAAGCCCCGGACCTATCGAATTGATCAAAAATGAAAAATTCAAATTTACCCCTATTTCTGCTTTAAATTTTAGGTACTATTCCAAAATGTATCACTGAAGTGACAGAAGTTGATTTCGGAACATAATTTTTGAACAGGAGCTTTAATGGTTTTGTGACATATGATAACTTACCTAAGCCCCGGACCTATTGAATTGGTCAAAAATGAAAATTTCAAAAGTGCCCCTATTTCTGCTTTAAACTTTAGGTACTATTCCAAAATGTATCATTGAGTTGACAGAAGTTGATTTCGGAACATAATTTTTGAACAGGAGCTTTAACGGTTTTGTGACATATGATAACTTACCTAAGCCCCGGACCTATCGAATTGATCAAAAATGAAAATTTCAAAAGTGCCTCTATTTTTGCTTTAAACTTTAGGTACTATTCCAAAATGTATCACTGAGGTGACAGAAGTTGATTTCGGAACATAATTTTTGAACAGGAGCTTTAACAGTTTTGTGACATATGATAACATACCTAAGCCCCGGACCTATCGAATTGGTCAAAAATGAAAATTTCAAAAGTGCCCCTATTTCTGCTTTCAACTTTAGGTACTATTCCAAAATGTATCACTGAGGTGACAGAAGTTGATTTCGAAACATAATTTTTGAACAGGAGCTTTAATGGTTTTGTGACATATGATAACTTACCTAAGCCCCGGACCTATCGAATTGATCAAAAATGAAAATTTCAAAAGAGCCCCTATTTTTGCTTTAAACTTTAGGTACTATTCCAAAATGTATCACTGAGGTGACAGAAGTTGATTTCGGAACATAATTTTTGAACAGGAGCTTTAACGGTTTTGTGACATATGATAATTTACCTAAGCCCCGGACCTATCGAATTGATCAAAAATGAAAAATTCAAATTTACCCCTATTTCTGCTTTAAATTTTAGGTACTATTCCAAAATGTATCACTGAAGTGACAGAAGTTGATTTCGGAACATAATTTTTGAACAGGAGCTTTAATGGTTTTGTGACATATGATAACTTACCTAAGCCCCGGACCTATCGAATTGGTCAAAAATGAAAATTTCAAAAGTGCCCCTATTTCTGCTTTAAACTTTAGGTACTATTCCAAAATGTATCATTGAGGTGACAGAAGTTGATTTCGGAACATAATTTTTGAACAGGAGCTTTAACGGTTTTGTGACATATGATAACTTACCTAAGCCCCGGACCTATCAAATTGATCAAAAATGAAAATTTCAAAAGTGCCCCTATTTCTGCTTTAAACTTTATGTACTATTCCAAAATGTATCACTGAGGTGACAGAAGTTGATTTCGGAACATCATTTTTGAACAGGAGCTTTAACGGTTTTGTGACATATGATAACATACCTAAGCCCCGGACCTATCGAATTGGTCAAAAATATAAATTTCAAAAGTGCCCCTATTTCTGCTTTCAACTTTAGGTACTATTCCAAAATGTATCACTGAGGTGACAGAAGTTGATTTCGGAACATAATTTTTGAACAGGAGCTTTAACGGTTTTGTGACATATGATAATTTACCTAAGCCCCGGACCTATCGAATTGATCAAAAATGAAAAATTCAAATTTACCCCTATTTCTGCTTTAAATTTTAGGTACTATTCCAAAATGTATCACTGAAGTGACAGAAGTTGATTTCGGAACATAATTTTTGAACAGGAGCTTTAATGGTTTTGTGACATATGATAACTTACCTAAGCCCCGGACCTATTGAATTGGTCAAAAATGAAAATTTCAAAAGTGCCCCTATTTCTGCTTTAAACTTTAGGTACTATTCCAAAATGTATCATTGAGGTGACAGAAGTTGATTTCGGAACATAATTTTTGAACAGGAGCTTTAACGGTTTTGTGACATATGATAACTTACCTAAGCCCCGGACCTATCGAATTGATCAAAAATGAAAATTTCAAAAGTGCCCCTATTTTTGCTTTAAACTTTAGGTACTATTCCAAAATGTATCACTGAGGTGACAGAAGTTGATTTCGGAACATAATTTTTGAACAGGAGCTTTAACAGTTTTGTGACATATGATAATTTACCTAAGCCCCGAACCTATCGAATTGGTCAAAAATGAAAATTTCAAAAGTGCCCCTATTTCTGCTTTCAACTTTAGGTACTATTCCAAAATGTATCACTGAGGTGACAGAAGTTGATTTCGGAACATAATTTTTGAACAGGAGCTTTAATGGTTTTGTGACATATGATAACTTACCTAAGCCCCGGACCTATCGAATTGATCAAAAATGAAAATTTCAAAAGTGCCCCTATTTTTGCTTTAAACTTTAGGTACTATTCCAAAATGTATCACTGAGGTGACAGAAGTTGATTTCGGAACATAATTTTTGAACAGGAGCTTTAACGGTTTTGTGACATATGATAATTTACCTAAGCCCCGGACCTATCGAATTGGTCAAAAATGAAAATTTCAAAAGTGCCCCTATTTCTGCTTTCAACTTTAGGTACTATTCCAAAATGTATCACTGAGGTGACAGAAGTTGATTTCGGAACATAATTTTTGAACAGGAGCTTTAACGGTTTTGTGACATATGATAACTTACCTAAGCCCCGGACCTATCGAATTGATCAAAAATGAAAATTTCAAAAGTGCCCCTATTTCTGCTTTAAACTTTAGGTACTATTCCAAAATGTATCACTGAGGTGACAGAAGTTGATTTCGGAACATCATTTTTGAACAGGAGCTTTAACGGTTTTGTGACATATGATAACTTACCTAAGCCCCGGACCTATCGAATTGATCAAAAATGAAAAATTCAAATTTGCCCCTATTTCTTCTTTAAATTTTAGGTACTATTCCAAAATGTATCACTGAGGTGACAGAAGTTGATTTCGGAACATCATTTTTGAACAGGAGCTTTAATGGTTTTGTGACACATGATAACTTACCTAAGCCCCGGACCTATCGAATTGGTCAAAAAATGAAAATTTCAAAAGTGCCCCCATTTCTGCATTAAACTTTAGGTACTATTCCAAAATGTATCACTGAGGTGACAGAAGTTGATTTCGGAACATAATTTTTGAACAGGAGCTTTAACGGTTTTGTGACATATGATAACATACCTAAGCCCCGGACCTATCGAATTGGTCAAAAATGAAAATTTCAAAAGTGCCCCTATTTCTGCTTTCAACTTTAGGTACTATTCCAAAATGTATCACTGAGGTGACAGAAGTTGATTTCGGAACATAATTTTTGAACAGGAGCTTTAATGGTTTTGTGACATATGATAACTTACCTAAGCCCCGGACCTATCGAATTGATCAAAAATGAAAATTTCAAAAGTGCCCCTATTTTTGCTTTAAACTTTAGGTACTATTCCAAAATGTATCACTGAGGTGACAGAAGTTGATTTCGGAACATAATTTTTGAACAGGAGCTTTAACGGTTTTGTGACATATGATAATTTACCTAAGCCCCGGACCTATCGAATTGATCAAAATGAAAAATTCAAATTTACCCCTATTTCTGCTTTAAATTTTAGGTACTATTCCAAAATGTATCACTGAAGTGACAGAAGTTGATTTCGGAACATAATTTTTGAACAGGAGCTTTAACGGTTTTGTGACATATGATAACTTACCTAAGCCCCGGACCTATCAAATTGATCAAAAATGAAAATTTCAAAAGTGCCCCTATTTCTGCTTTAAACTTTAGGTACTATTCCAAAATGTATCACTGAGGTGACAGAAGTTGGTTTCGGAACATAATTTTTGAACAGGAGCTTTAATGGTTTTGTGACATATGATAACTTACCTAAGCCCCGGACCTATCGAATTGGTCCAAAATGAAAATTTCAAAAGTGCCCCTATTTCTGCATTAAACTTTAGGTACTATTCCAAAATGTATCACTGAGGTGATAGAAGTTGATTTCGGAACATTATTTTTGAACAGGAGCTTTAACGATTTTGTGACATATGATAACATACCTAAGCACCGGACCTATCGAATTGGTCAAAAATGAAAATTTCAAAAGTGCCCCTATTTCTGCTTTCAACTTTAGGTACTATTCCAAAATGTATCACTGAGGTGACAGAAGTTGATTTCGGAACATAATTTTTGAACAGGAGCTTTAACGGTTTTGTGACATATGATAACTTACCTAAGCCCCGGACCTATCGAATTGATCAAAAATGAAAATTTCAAAAGTGCCCCTATTTCTGCTTTAAACTTTAGGTACTATTCCAAAATGTATCACTGAGGTGACAGAAGTTGATTTCGGAACATCATTTTTGAACAGGAGCTTTAATGGTTTTGTGACATATGATAACTTACCTAAGCCCCGGACCTATCGAATTGGTCAAAAAATGAAAATTTCAAAAGTGCCCCCATTTCTGCATTAAACTTTAGGTACTATTCCAAAATGTATCACTGAGGTGACAGAAGTTGATTTCGGAACATAATTTTTGAACAGGAGCTTTAATGGTTTTGTGACATATGATAACTTACCTAAGCCCCGGACCTATCGAATTGATCAAAAATGAAAAATTCAAATTTACCCCTATTTCTGCTTTAAATTTTAGGTACTATTCCAAAATGTATCACTGAAGTGAAAGAAGTTGATTTCGGAACATAATTTTTGAACAGGAGCTTTAATGGTTTTGTGACATATGATAACTTACCTAAGCCCCGGACCTATCGAATTGATCAAAAATGAAAAATTCAAATTTACCCCTATTTCTGCTTTAAATTTTAGGTACTATTCCAAAATGTATCACTGAAGTGACAGAAGTTGATTTCGGAACATAATTTTTGAACAGGAGCTTTAATGGTTTTGTGACATATGATAACTTACCTAAGCCACGGACCTATCGAATTGGTCAAAAATGAAAATTTCAAAAGTGCCCCTATTTCTGCTTTAAACTTTAGGTACTATTCCAAAATGTATCATTGAGGTGACAGAAGTTGATTTCGGAACATAATTTTTGAACAGGAGCTTTAACGGTTTTGTGACATATGATAACTTACCTAAGCCCCGGACCTATCAAATTGATCAAAAATGAAAATTTCAAAAGTGCCCCTATTTCTGCTTTAAACTTTATGTACTATTCCAAAATGTATCACTGAGGTGACAGAAGTTGATTTCGGAACATAATTTTTGAACAGGAGCTTTAATGGTTTTGTGACATATGATAACTTACCTAAGCCCCGGACCTATCGAATTGGTCAAAAAATGAAAATTTCAAAAGTGCCCCCATTTCTGCATTAAACTTTAGGTACTATTCCAAAATGTATCACTGAGGTGACAGAAGTTGATTTCGGAACATAATTTTTGAACAGGAGCTTTAACGGTTTTGTGACATATGATAACATACCTAAGCCCCGGACCTATCGAATTGGTCAAAAATGAAAATTTCAAAAGTGCCCCTATTTCTGCTTTCAACTTTAGGTACTATTCCAAAATGTATCACTGAGGTGACAGAAGTTGATTTCGGAACATAATTTTTGAACAGGAGCTTTAATGGTTTTGTGACATATGATAACTTACCTAAGCCCCGGACCTATCGAATTGATCAAAAATGAAAATTTCAAAAGTTCCCCTATTTTTGCTTTAAACTTTAGGTACTATTCCAAAATGTATCACTGAGGTGACAGAAGTTGATTTCGGAACATAATTTTTGAACCGGAGCTTTAACGGTTTTGTGACATATGATAACTTACCTAAGCCCCGGACCTATCGAATTGATCAAAAATGAAAATTTCAAAAGTGCCCCTATTTCTGCTTTAAACTTTATGTACTATTCCAAAATGTATCACTGAGGTGACAGAAGTTGATTTCGGAACATCATTTTTGAACAGGAGCTTTAACGGTTTTGTGACATATGATAACTTACCTAAGCCCCGGACCTATCGAATTGATCAAAAATGAAAAATTCAAATTTGCCCCTATTTCTGCTTTAAATTTTAGGTACTATTCCAAAATGTATCACTGAGGTGACAGAAGTTGATTTCGGAACATAATTTTTGAACAGGAGCTTTAATGGTTTTGTGACATATGATAACTTACCTAACCCCCGGACCTATCGAATTGGTCAAAAAATGAAAATTTCAAAAGTGCCCCCATTTCTGCATTAAACTTTAGGTACTATTCCAAAATGTATCACTGAGGTGACAGAAGTTGATTTCGGAACATAATTTTTGAACAGGAGCTTTAACGGTTTTGTGACATATGATAACATACCTAAGCCCCGGACCTATCGAATTGGTCAAAAATGAAAATTTCAAAAGTGCCCCTATTTCTGCTTTCAACTTTAGGTACTATTCCAAAATGTATCACTGAGGTGACAGAAGTTGATTTCGAAACATAATTTTTGAACAGGAGCTTTAATGGTTTTGTGACATATGATAACTTACCTAAGCCCCGGACCTATCGAATTGATCAAAAATGAAAATTTCAAAAGTGCCCCTATTTTTGCTTTCAACTTTAGGTACTATTCCAAAATGTATCACTGAGGTGACAGAAGTTGATTTCGGAACATAATTTTTGAACAGGAGCTTTAACGGTTTTGTGACATATGATAATTTACCTAAGCCCCGGACCTATCGAATTGATCAAAAATGAAAAATTCAAATTTACCCCTATTTCTGCTTTAAATTTTAGGTACTATTCCAAAATGTATCACTGAAGTGACAGAAGTTGATTTCGGAACATAATTTTTGAACAGGAGCTTTAATGGTTTTGTGACATATGATAACTTACCTAAGCCCCGGACCTATCGAATTGGTCAAAAATGAAAATTTCAAAAGTGCCCCTATTTCTGCTTTAAACTTTAGGTACTATTCCAAAATGTATCATTGAGGTGACAGAAGTTGATTTCGGAACATAATTTTTGAACAGGAGCTTTAACGGTTTTGTGACATATGATAACTTACCTAAGCCCCGGACCTATCAAATTGATCAAAAATGAAAATTTCAAAAGTGCCCCTATTTCTGCTTTAAACTTATGTACTATTCCAAAATGTATCACTGAGGTGACAGAAGTTGATTTCGGAACATCATTTTTGAACAGAAGCTTTAATGGTTTTGTGACATATGATAACTTACCTAAGCCCCGGACCTATCGAATTGGTCAAAAAATGAAAATTTCAAAAGTGCCCCCATTTCTGCATTAAACTTTAGGTACTATTCAAAAATGTATCACTGAGGTGACAGAAGTTGATTTCGGAACATAATTTTTGAACAGGAGCTTTAACGGTTTTGTGACATATGATAACATACCTAAGCCCCGGACCTATCGAATTGGTCAAAAATATAAATTTCAAAAGTGCCCCTATTTCTGCTTTCAACTTTAGGTACTATTCCAAAATGTATCACTGAGGTGACAGAAGTTGATTTCGGAACATAATTTTTGAACAGGAGCTTTAATGGTTTTGTGACATATGATAACTTACCTAAGCCCCGGACCTATCGAATTGATCAAAAATGAAAAATTCAAATTTACCCCTATTTCTGCTTTAAATTTTAGGTACTATTCCAAAATGTATCACTGAAGTGACAGAAGTTGATTTCGGAACATAATTTTTGAACAGGAGCTTTAATGGTTTTGTGACATATGATAACTTACCTAAGCCCCGGACCTATCGAATTGATCAAAAATGAAAATTTCAAAAGTGCCCCTATTTTTGCTTTAAACTTTAGGTACTATTCCAAAATGTATCACTGAGGTGACAGAAGTTGATTTCGGAACATAATTTTTGAACAGGAGCTTTAACGGTTTTGTGACATATGATAATTTACCTAAGCCCCGGACCTATCGAATTGATCAAAAATGAAAAATTCAAATTAACCCCTATTTCTGCTTTAAATTTTAGGTACTATTCCAAAATGTATCACTGAAGTGACAGAAGTTGATTTCGGAACATAATTTTTGAACAGGAGCTTTAATGGTTTTGTGACATATGATAACTTACCTAAGCCCCGGACCTATCGAATTGGTCAAAAATGAAAATTTCAAAAGTGCCCCTATTTCTGCATTAAACTTTAGGTACTATTCCAAAATGTATCACTGAGGTGATAGAAGTTGATTTCGGAACATTATTTTTGAACAGGAGCTTTAACGATTTTGTGACATATGATAACATACCTAAGCACCGGACCTATCGAATTGGTCAAAAATGAAAATTTCAAAAGTGCCCCTATTTCTGCTTTCAACTTTAGGTACTATTCCAAAATGTATCACTGAGGTGACAGAAGTTGATTTCGGAACATAATTTTTGAACAGGAGCTTTAACGGTTTTGTGACATATGATAACTTACCTAAGCCCCGGACCTATCGAATTGATCAAAAATGAAAATTTCAAAAGTGCCCCTATTTCTGCTTTAAACTTTAGGTACTATTCCAAAATGTATCACTGAGGTGACAGAAGTTGATTTCGGAACATCATTTTTGAACAGGAGCTTTAATGGTTTTGTGACATATGATAACTTACCTAAGCCCCGGACCTATCGAATTGGTCAAAAAATGAAAATTTCAAAAGTGCCCCCATTTCTGCATTAAACTTTAGGTACTATTCCAAAATGTATCACTGAGGTGACAGAAGTTGATTTCGGAACATAATTTTTGAACAGGAGCTTTAATGGTTTTGTGACATATGATAACTTACCTAAGCCCCGGACCTATCGAATTGATCAAAAATGAAAAATTCAAATTTACCCCTATTTCTGCTTTAAATTTTAGGTACTATTCCAAAATGTATCACTGAAGTGAAAGAAGTTGATTTCGGAACATAATTTTTGAACAGGAGCTTTAATGGTTTTGTGACATATGATAACTTACCTAAGCCCCGGACCTATCGAATTGATCAAAAATGAAAAATTCAAATGTACCCCTATTTCTGCTTTAAATTTTAGGTACTATTCCAAAATGTATCACTGAAGTGACAGAAGTTGATTTCGGAACATAATTTTTGAACAGGAGCTTTAATGGTTTTGTGACATATGATAACTTACCTAAGCCACGGACCTATCGAATTGGTCAAAAATGAAAATTTCAAAAGTGCCCCTATTTCTGCTTTAAACTTTAGGTACTATTCCAAAATGTATCATTGAGGTGACAGAAGTTGATTTCGGAACATAATTTTTGAACAGGAGCTTTAACGGTTTTGTGACATATGATAACTTACCTAAGCCCCGGACCTATCAAATTGATCAAAAATGAAAATTTCAAAAGTGCCCCTATTTCTGCTTTAAACTTTATGTACTATTCCAAAATGTATCACTGAGGTGACAGAAGTTGATTTCGGAACATAATTTTTGAACAGGAGCTTTAATGGTTTTGTGACATATGATAACTTACCTAAGCCCCGGACCTATCGAATTGGTCAAAAAATGAAAATTTCAAAAGTGCCCCCATTTCTGCATTAAACTTTAGGTACTATTCCAAAATGTATCACTGAGGTGACAGAAGTTGATTTCGGAACATAATTTTTGAACAGGAGCTTTAACGGTTTTGTGACATATGATAACATACCTAAGCCCCGGACCTATCGAATTGGTCAAAAATGAAAATTTCAAAAGTGCCCCTATTTCTGCTTTCAACTTTAGGTACTATTCCAAAATGTATCACTGAGGTGACAGAAGTTGATTTCGGAACATAATTTTTGAACAGGAGCTTTAATGGTTTTGTGACATATGATAACTTACCTAAGCCCCGGACCTATCGAATTGATCAAAAATGAAAATTTCAAAAGTGCCCCTATTTCTGCTTTAAACTTTATGTACTATTCCAAAATGTATCACTGAGGTGACAGAAGTTGATTTCGGAACATCATTTTTGAACAGGAGCTTTAACGGTTTTGTGACATATGATAACTTACCTAAGCCCCGGACTTATCGAATTGATCAAAAATGAAAAATTCAAATTTGCCCCTATTTCTGCTTTAAATTTTAGGTACTATTCCAAAATGTATCACTGAGGTGACAGAAGTTGATTTCGGAACATAATTTTTGAACAGGAGCTTTAATGGTTTTGTGACATATGATAACTTACCTAACCCCCGGACCTATCGAATTGGTCAAAAAATGAAAATTTCAAAAGTGCCCCCATTTCTGCATTAAACTTTAGGTACTATTCCAAAATGTATCACTGAGGTGACAGAAGTTGATTTCGGAACATAATTTTTGAACAGGAGCTTTAACGGTTTTGTGACATATGATAACATACCTAAGCCCCGGACCTATCGAATTGGTCAAAAATGAAAATTTCAAAAGTGCCCCTATTTCTGCTTTCAACTTTAGGTACTATTCCAAAATGTATCACTGAGGTGACAGAAGTTGATTTCGAAACATAATTTTTGAACAGGAGCTTTAATGGTTTTGTGACATATGATAACTTACCTAAGCCCCGGACCTATCGAATTGATCAAAAATGAAAATTTCAAAAGTGCCCCTATTTTTGCTTTCAACTTTAGGTACTATTCCAAAATGTATCACTGAGGTGACAGAAGTTGATTTCGGAACATAATTTTTGAACAGGAGCTTTAACGGTTTTGTGACATATGATAATTTACCTAAGCCCCGGACCTATCGAATTGATCAAAAATGAAAAATTCAAATTTACCCCTATTTCTGCTTTAAATTTTAGGTACTATTCCAAAATGTATCACTGAAGTGACAGAAGTTGATTTCGGAACATAATTTTTGAACAGGAGCTTTAATGGTTTTGTGACATATGATAACTTACCTAAGCCCCGGACCTATCGAATTGGTCAAAAATGAAAATTTCAAAAGTGCCCCTATTTCTGCTTTAAACTTTAGGTACTATTCCAAAATGTATCATTGAGGTGACAGAAGTTGATTTCGGAACATAATTTTTGAACAGGAGCTTTAACGGTTTTGTGACATATGATAACTTACCTAAGCCCCGGACCTATCAAATTGATCAAAAATGAAAATTTCAAAAGTGCCCCTATTTCTGCTTTAAACTTATGTACTATTCCAAAATGTATCACTGAGGTGACAGAAGTTGATTTCGGAACATCATTTTTGAACAGAAGCTTTAATGGTTTTGTGACATATGATAACTTACCTAAGCCCCGGACCTATCGAATTGGTCAAAAAATGAAAATTTCAAAAGTGCCCCCATTTCTGCATTAAACTTTAGGTACTATTCAAAAATGTATCACTGAGGTGACAGAAGTTGATTTCGGAACATAATTTTTGAACAGGAGCTTTAACGGTTTTGTGACATATGATAACATACCTAAGCCCCGGACCTATCGAATTGGTCAAAAATATAAATTTCAAAAGTGCCCCTATTTCTGCTTTCAACTTTAGGTACTATTCCAAAATGTATCACTGAGGTGACAGAAGTTGATTTCGGAACATAATTTTTGAACAGGAGCTTTAATGGTTTTGTGACATATGATAACTTACCTAAGCCCCGGACCTATCGAATTGATCAAAAATGAAAAATTCAAATTTACCCCTATTTCTGCTTTAAATTTTAGGTACTATTCCAAAATGTATCACTGAAGTGACAGAAGTTGATTTCGGAACATAATTTTTGAACAGGAGCTTTAATGGTTTTGTGACATATGATAACTTACCTAAGCCCCGGACCTATCGAATTGATCAAAAATGAAAATTTCAAAAGTGCCCCTATTTTTGCTTTAAACTTTAGGTACTATTCCAAAATGTATCACTGAGGTGACAGAAGTTGATTTCGGAACATAATTTTTGAACAGGAGCTTTAACGGTTTTGTGACATATGATAATTTACCTAAGCCCCGGACCTATCGAATTGATCAAAAATGAAAAATTCAAATTTACCCCTATTTCTGCTTTAAATTTTAGGTACTATTCCAAAATGTATCACTGAAGTGACAGAAGTTGATTTCGGAACATAATTTTTGAACAGGAGCTTTAATGGTTTTGTGACATATGATAACTTACCTAAGCCCCGGACCTATCGAATTGGTCAAAAATGAAAATTTCAAAAGTGCCCCTATTTCTGCTTTAAACTTTAGGTACTATTCCAAAATGTATCATTGAGGTGACAGAAGTTGATTTCGGAACATAATTTTTGAACAGGAGCTTTAACGGTTTTGTGACATATGATAACTTACCTAAGCCCCGGACCTATCAAATTGATCAAAAATGAAAATTTCAAAAGTGCCCCTATTTCTGCTTTAAACTTTATGTACTATTCCAAAATGTATCACTGAGGTGACAGAAGTTGATTTCGGAACATCATTTTTGAACAGGAGCTTTAATGGTTTTGTGACATATGATAACTTACCTAAGCCCCGGACCTATCGAATTGGTCAAAAAATGAAAATTTCAAAAGTGCCCCCATTTCTGCATTAAACTTTAGGTACTATTCCAAAATGTATCACTGAGTTGACAGAAGTTGATTTCGGAACATAATTTTTGAACAGGAGCTTTAACGGTTTTGTGACATATGATAACATACCTAAGCCCCGGACCTATCGAATTGGTCAAAAATGAAAATTTCAAAAGTGCCCCTATTTCTGCTTTTAACTTTAGGTACTATTCCAAAATGTATCACTGAGGTGACAGAAGTTGATTTCGGAACATAATTTTTGAACAGGAGCTTTAACGGTTTTGTGACATATGATAACTTACCTAAGCCCCGGACCTATCAAATTGATCAAAAATGAAAATTTCAAAAGTGCCCCTATTTCTGCTTTAAACTTTATGTACTATTCCAAAATGTATCACTGAGGTGACAGAAGTTGATTTCGGAACATCATTTTTGAACAGGAGCTTTAATGGTTTTGTGACATATGATAACTTACCTAAGCCCCGGACCTATCGAATTGGTCAAAAAATGAAAATTTCAAAAGTGCCCCCATTTCTGCATTAAACTTTAGGTACTATTCCAAAATGTATCACTGAGGTGACAGAAGTTGATTTCGGAACATAATTTTTGAACAGGAGCTTTAACGGTTTTGTGACATATGATAACATACCTAAGCCCCGGACCTATCGAATTGGTCAAAAATGAAAATTTCAAAAGTGCCCCTATTTCTGCTTTTAACTTTAGGTACTATTCCAAAATGTATCACTGAGGTGACAGAAGTTGATTTCGGAACATAATTTTTGAACAGGAGCTTTAATGGTTTTGTGACATATGATAACTTACCTAAGCCCCGGACCTATCGAATTGATCAAAAATGAAAATTTCAAAAGTTCCCCTATTTTTGCTTTAAACTTTAGGTACTATTCCAAAATGTATCACTGAGGTGACAGAAGTTGATTTCGGAACATCATTTTTGAACAGGAGCTTTAACGGTTTTGTGACATATGATAACATACCTAAGCCCCGGACCTATCGAATTGATCAAAAATGAAAATTTCAAAAGTGCCCCTATTTCTGCTTTAAACTTTATGTACTATTCCAAAATGTATCACTGAGGTGACAGAAGTTGATTTCGGAACATCATTTTTGAACAGGAGCTTTAACGGTTTTGTGACATATGATAACTTACCTAAGCCCCGGACCTATCGAATTGATCAAAAATGAAAAATTCAAATTTGCCCCTATTTCTGCTTTAAATTTTAGGTACTATTCCAAAATGTATCACTGAGGTGACAGAAGTTGATTTCGGAACATAATTTTTGAACAGGAGCTTTAATGGTTTTGTGACATATGATAACTTACCTAACCCCCGGACCTATCGAATTGGTCAAAAAATGAAAATTTCAAAAGTGCCCCCATTTCTGCATTAAACTTTAGGTACTATTCCAAAATGTATCACTGAGGTGACAGAAGTTGATTTCGGAACATAATTTTTCAACAGGAGCTTTAACGGTTTTGTGACATATGATAACATACCTAAGCCCCGGACCTATCGAATTGGTCAAAAATGAAAATTTCAAAAGTGCCCCTATTTCTGCTTTCAACTTTAGGTACTATTCCAAAATGTATCACTGAGGTGACAGAAGTTGATTTCGAAACATAATTTTTGAACAGGAGCTTTAATGGTTTTGTGACATATGATAACTTACCTAAGCCCCGGACCTAACGAATTGATCAAAAAGGAAAATTTCAAAAGTGCCCCTATTTTTGCTTTAAACTTTAGGTACTATTCCAAAATGTATCACTGAGGTGACAGAAGTTGATTTCGGAACATAATTTTTGAACAGGAGCTTTAACGGTTTTGTGACATATGATAATTTACCTAAGCCCCGGACCTATCGAATTGATCAAAAATGAAAAATTCAAATTTACCCCTATTTCTGCTTTAAATTTTAGGTACTATTCCAAAATGTATCACTGAAGTGACAGAAGTTGATTTCGGAACATAATTTTTGAACAGGAGCTTTAATGGTTTTGTGACATATGATAACTTACCTAAGCCCCGGACCTATCGAATTGGTCAAAAATGAAAATTTCAAAAGTGCCCCTATTTCTGCTTTAAACTTTAGGTACTATTCCAAAATGTATCGTTGAGGTGACAGAAGTTGATTTCGGAACATAATTTTTGAACAGGAGCTTTAACGGTTTTGTGACATATGATAACTTACCTAAGCCCCGGACCTATCAAATTGATCAAAAATGAAAATTTCAAAAGTGCCCCTATTTCTGCTTTAAACTTTATGTACTATTCCAAAATGTATCACTGAGGTGACAGAAGTTGATTTCGGAACATCATTTTTGAACAGGAGCTTTAATGGTTTTGTGACATATGATAACTTACCTAAGCCCCGGACCTATCGAATTGGTCAAAAAATGAAAATTTCAAAAGTGCCCCCATTTCTGCATTAAACTTTAGGTACTATTCCAAAATGTATCACTGAGGTGACAGAAGTTGATTTCGGAACATAATTTTTGAACAGGAGCTTTAACGGTTTTGTGACATATGATAACATACCTAAGCCCCGGACCTATCGAATTGGTCAAAAATGAAAATTTCAAAAGTGCCCCTATTTCTGCTTTCAACTTTAGGTACTATTCCAAAATGTATCACTGAGGTGACAGAAGTTGATTTCGGAACATAATTTTTGAACAGGAGCTTTAATGGTTTTGTGACATATGATAACTTACCTAAGCCCCGGACCTATCGAATTGATCAAAAATGAAAATTTCAAAAGTTCCCCTATTTTTGCTTTAAACTTTAGGTACTATTCCAAAATGTATCACTGAGGTGACAGAAGTTGATTTCGGAACATAATTTTTGAACAGGAGCTTTAACGGTTTTGTGACATATGATAATTTACCTAAGCCCCGGACCTATCGAATTGATCAAAAATGAAAAATTCAAATTTACCCCTATTTCTGCTTTAAATTTTAGGTACTATTCCAAAATGTATCACTGAAGTGACAGAAGTTGATTTCGGAACATAGTTTTTGAACAGGAGCTTTAATGGTTTTGTGACATATGATAACTTACCTAAGCCCCGGACCTATCGAATTGGTCAAAAATGAAAATTTCAAAAGTGCCCCTATTTCTGCTTTAAACTTTAGGTACTATTCCAAAATGTATCATTGAGGTGACAGAAGTTGATTTCGGAACATAATTTTTGAACAGGAGCTTTAACGGTTTTGTGACATATGATAACTTACCTAAGCCCCGGACCTATCAAATTGATCAAAAATGAAAATTTCAAAAGTGCCCCTATTTCTGCTTTAAACTTTATGTACTATTCCAAAATGTATCACTGAGGTGACAGAAGTTGATTTCGGAACATCATTTTTGAACAGGAGCTTTAATGGTTTTGTGACATATGATAACTTACCTAAGCCCCGGACCTATCGAATTGGTCAAAAAATGAAAATTTCAAAAGTGCCCCCATTTCTGCATTAAACTTTAGGTACTATTCAAAAATGTATCACTGAGGTGACAGAAGTTGATTTCGGAACATAATTTTTGAACAGGAGCTTTAACGGTTTTGTGACATATGATAACATACCTAAGCCCCGGACCTATCGAATTGGTCAAAAATATAAATTTCAAAAGTGCCCCTATTTCTGCTTTCAACTTTAGGTACTATTCCAAAATGTATCACTGAGGTGACAGAAGTTGATTTCGGAACATAATTTTTGAACAGGAGCTTTAATGGTTTTGTGACATATGATAACTTACCTAAGCCCCGGACCTATCGAATTGATCAAAAATGAAAAATTCAAATTTACCCCTATTTCTGCTTTAAATTTTAGGTACTATTCCAAAATGTATCACTGAAGTGACAGAAGTTGATTTCGGAACATAATTTTTGAACAGGAGCTTTAATGGTTTTGTGACATATGATAACTTACCTAAGCCCCGGACCTATTGAATTGGTCAAAAATGAAAATTTCAAAAGTGCCCCTATTTCTGCTTTAAACTTTAGGTACTATTCCAAAATGTATCATTGAGTTGACAGAAGTTGATTTCGGAACATAATTTTTGAACAGGAGCTTTAACGGTTTTGTGACATATGATAACTTACCTAAGCCCCGGACCTATCGAATTGATCAAAAATGAAAATTTCAAAAGTGCCTCTATTTTTGCTTTAAACTTTAGGTACTATTCCAAAATGTATCACTGAGGTGACAGAAGTTGATTTCGGAACATAATTTTTGAACAGGAGCTTTAACAGTTTTGTGACATATGATAACATACCTAAGCCCCGGACCTATCGAATTGGTCAAAAATGAAAATTTCAAAAGTGCCCCTATTTCTGCTTTCAACTTTAGGTACTATTCCAAAATGTATCACTGAGGTGACAGAAGTTGATTTCGAAACATAATTTTTGAACAGGAGCTTTAATGGTTTTGTGACATATGATAACTTACCTAAGCCCCGGACCTATCGAATTGATCAAAAATGAAAATTTCAAAAGAGCCCCTATTTTTGCTTTAAACTTTAGGTACTATTCCAAAATGTATCACTGAGGTGACAGAAGTTGATTTCGGAACATAATTTTTGAACAGGAGCTTTAACGGTTTTGTGACATATGATAATTTACCTAAGCCCCGGACCTATCGAATTGATCAAAAATGAAAAATTCAAATTTACCCCTATTTCTGCTTTAAATTTTAGGTACTATTCCAAAATGTATCACTGAAGTGACAGAAGTTGATTTCGGAACATAATTTTTGAACAGGAGCTTTAATGGTTTTGTGACATATGATAACTTACCTAAGCCCCGGACCTATCGAATTGGTCAAAAATGAAAATTTCAAAAGTGCCCCTATTTCTGCTTTAAACTTTAGGTACTATTCCAAAATGTATCATTGAGGTGACAGAAGTTGATTTCGGAACATAATTTTTGAACAGGAGCTTTAACGGTTTTGTGACATATGATAACTTACCTAAGCCCCGGACCTATCAAATTGATCAAAAATGAAAATTTCAAAAGTGCCCCTATTTCTGCTTTAAACTTTATGTACTATTCCAAAATGTATCACTGAGGTGACAGAAGTTGATTTCGGAACATCATTTTTGAACAGGAGCTTTAACGGTTTTGTGACATATGATAACATACCTAAGCCCCGGACCTATCGAATTGGTCAAAAATATAAATTTCAAAAGTGCCCCTATTTCTGCTTTCAACTTTAGGTACTATTCCAAAATGTATCACTGAGGTGACAGAAGTTGATTTCGGAACATAATTTTTGAACAGGAGCTTTAACGGTTTTGTGACATATGATAATTTACCTAAGCCCCGGACCTATCGAATTGATCAAAAATGAAAAATTCAAATTTACCCCTATTTCTGCTTTAAATTTTAGGTACTATTCCAAAATGTATCACTGAAGTGACAGAAGTTGATTTCGGAACATAATTTTTGAACAGGAGCTTTAATGGTTTTGTGACATATGATAACTTACCTAAGCCCCGGACCTATTGAATTGGTCAAAAATGAAAATTTCAAAAGTGCCCCTATTTCTGCTTTAAACTTTAGGTACTATTCCAAAATGTATCATTGAGGTGACAGAAGTTGATTTCGGAACATAATTTTTGAACAGGAGCTTTAACGGTTTTGTGACATATGATAACTTACCTAAGCCCCGGACCTATCGAATTGATCAAAAATGAAAATTTCAAAAGTGCCCCTATTTTTGCTTTAAACTTTAGGTACTATTCCAAAATGTATCACTGAGGTGACAGAAGTTGATTTCGGAACATAATTTTTGAACACGAGCTTTAACAGTTTTGTGACATATGATAATTTACCTAAGCCCCGAACCTATCGAATTGGTCAAAAATGAAAATTTCAAAAGTGCCCCTATTTCTGCTTTCAACTTTAGGTACTATTCCAAAATGTATCACTGAGGTGACAGAAGTTGATTTCGGAACATAATTTTTGAACAGGAGCTTTAATGGTTTTGTGACATATGATAACTTACCTAAGCCCCGGACCTATCGAATTGATCAAAAATGAAAATTTCAAAAGTGCCCCTATTTTTGCTTTAAACTTTAGGTACTATTCCAAAATGTATCACTGAGGTGACAGAAGTTGATTTCGGAACATAATTTTTGAACAGGAGCTTTAACGGTTTTGTGACATATGATAATTTACCTAAGCCCCGGACCTATCGAATTGGTCAAAAATGAAAATTTCAAAAGTGCCCCTATTTCTGCTTTCAACTTTAGGTACTATTCCAAAATGTATCACTGAGGTGACAGAAGTTGATTTCGGAACATAATTTTTGAACAGGAGCTTTAACGGTTTTGTGACATATGATAACTTACCTAAGCCCCGGACCTATCGAATTGATCAAAAATGAAAATTTCAAAAGTGCCCCTATTTCTGCTTTAAACTTTAGGTACTATTCCAAAATGTATCACTGAGGTGACAGAAGTTGATTTCGGAACATCATTTTTGAACAGGAGCTTTAACGGTTTTGTGACATATGATAACTTACCTAAGCCCCGGACCTATCGAATTGATCAAAAATGAAAAATTCAAATTTGCCCCTATTTCTTCTTTAAATTTTAGGTACTATTCCAAAATGTATCACTGAGGTGACAGAAGTTGATTTCGGAACATCATTTTTGAACAGGAGCTTTAATGGTTTTGTGACATATGATAACTTACCTAAGCCCCGGACCTATCGAATTGGTCAAAAAATGAAAATTTCAAAAGTGCCCCCATTTCTGCATTAAACTTTAGGTACTATTCCAAAATGTATCACTGAGGTGACAGAAGTTGATTTCGGAACATAATTTTTGAACAGGAGCTTTAACGGTTTTGTGACATATGATAACATACCTAAGCCCCGGACCTATCGAATTGGTCAAAAATGAAAATTTCAAAAGTGCCCCTATTTCTGCTTTCAACTTTAGGTACTATTCCAAAATGTATCACTGAGGTGACAGAAGTTGATTTCGGAACATAATTTTTGAACAGGAGCTTTAATGGTTTTGTGACATATGATAACTTACCTAAGCCCCGGACCTATCGAATTGATCAAAAATGAAAATTTCAAAAGTGCCCCTATTTTTGCTTTAAACTTTAGGTACTATTCCAAAATGTATCACTGAGGTGACAGAAGTTGATTTCGGAACATAATTTTTGAACAGGAGCTTTAACGGTTTTGTGACATATGATAACTTACCTAAGCCCCGGACCTATCGAATTGATCAAAAATGAAAATTTCAAAAGTGCCCCTATTTCTGCTTTAAACTTTAGGTACTATTCCAAAATGTATCACTGAGGTGACAGAAGTTGATTTCGGAACATCATTTTTGAACAGGAGCTTTAACGGTTTTGTGACATATGATAACTTACCTAAGCCCCGGACCTATCGAATTGATCAAAAATGAAAAATTCAAATTTGCCCCTATTTCTTCTTTAAATTTTAGGTACTATTCCAAAATGTATCACTGAGGTGACAGAAGTTGATTTCGGAACATCATTTTTGAACAGGAGCTTTAATGGTTTTGTGACATATGATAACTTACCTAAGCCCCGGACCTATCGAATTGGTCAAAAAATGAAAATTTCAAAAGTGCCCCCATTTCTGCATTAAACTTTAGGTACTATTCCAAAATGTATCACTGAGGTGACAGAAGTTGATTTCGGAACATAATTTTTGAACAGGAGCTTTAACGGTTTTGTGACATATGATAACATACCTAAGCCCCGGACCTATCGAATTGGTCAAAAATGAAAATTTCAAAAGTGCCCCTATTTCTGCTTTCAACTTTAGGTACTATTCCAAAATGTATCACTGAGGTGACAGAAGTTGATTTCGGAACATAATTTTTGAACAGGAGCTTTAATGGTTTTGTGACATATGATAACTTACCTAAGCCCCGGACCTATCGAATTGATCAAAAATGAAAATTTCAAAAGTGCCCCTATTTTTGCTTTAAACTTTAGGTACTATTCCAAAATGTATCACTGAGGTGACAGAAGTTGATTTCGGAACATAATTTTTGAACAGGAGCTTTAACGGTTTTGTGACATATGATAATTTACCTAAGCCCCGGACCTATCGAATTGATCAAAATGAAAAATTCAAATTTACCCCTATTTCTGCTTTAAATTTTAGGTACTATTCCAAAATGTATCACTGAAGTGACAGAAGTTGATTTCGGAACATAATTTTTGAACAGGAGCTTTAACGGTTTTGTGACATATGATAACTTACCTAAGCCCCGGACCTATCAAATTGATCAAAAATGAAAATTTCAAAAGTGCCCCTATTTCTGCTTTAAACTTTAGGTACTATTCCAAAATGTATCACTGAGGTGACAGAAGTTGGTTTCGGAACATAATTTTTGAACAGGAGCTTTAATGGTTTTGTGACATATGATAACTTACCTAAGCCCCGGACCTATCGAATTGGTCCAAAATGAAAATTTCAAAAGTGCCCCTATTTCTGCATTAAACTTTAGGTACTATTCCAAAATGTATCACTGAGGTGATAGAAGTTGATTTCGGAACATTATTTTTGAACAGGAGCTTTAACGATTTTGTGACATATGATAACATACCTAAGCACCGGACCTATCGAATTGGTCAAAAATGAAAATTTCAAAAGTGCCCCTATTTCTGCTTTCAACTTTAGGTACTATTCCAAAATGTATCACTGAGGTGACAGAAGTTGATTTCGGAACATAATTTTTGAACAGGAGCTTTAACGGTTTTGTGACATATGATAACTTACCTAAGCCCCGGACCTATCGAATTGATCAAAAATGAAAATTTCAAAAGTGCCCCTATTTCTGCTTTAAACTTTAGGTACTATTCCAAAATGTATCACTGAGGTGACAGAAGTTGATTTCGGAACATCATTTTTGAACAGGAGCTTTAATGGTTTTGTGACATATGATAACTTACCTAAGCCCCGGACCTATCGAATTGGTCAAAAAATGAAAATTTCAAAAGTGCCCCCATTTCTGCATTAAACTTTAGGTACTATTCCAAAATGTATCACTGAGGTGACAGAAGTTGATTTCGGAACATAATTTTTGAACAGGAGCTTTAATGGTTTTGTGACATATGATAACTTACCTAAGCCCCGGACCTATCGAATTGATCAAAAATGAAAAATTCAAATTTACCCCTATTTCTGCTTTAAATTTTAGGTACTATTCCAAAATGTATCACTGAAGTGAAAGAAGTTGATTTCGGAACATAATTTTTGAACAGGAGCTTTAATGGTTTTGTGACATATGATAACTTACCTAAGCCCCGGACCTATCGAATTGATCAAAAATGAAAAATTCAAATTTACCCCTATTTCTGCTTTAAATTTTAGGTACTATTCCAAAATGTATCACTGAAGTGACAGAAGTTGATTTCGGAACATAATTTTTGAACAGGAGCTTTAATGGTTTTGTGACATATGATAACTTACCTAAGCCACGGACCTATCGAATTGGTCAAAAATGAAAATTTCAAAAGTGCCCCTATTTCTGCTTTCAACTTTAGGTACTATTCCAAAATGTATCACTGAGGTGACAGAAGTTGATTTCGAAACATAATTTTTGAACAGGAGCTTTAATGGTTTTGTGACATATGATAACTTACCTAAGCCCCGGACCTATCGAATTGATCAAAAATGAAAATTTCAAAAGTGCCCCTATTTTTGCTTTCAACTTTAGGTACTATTCCAAAATGTATCACTGAGGTGACAGAAGTTGATTTCGGAACATAATTTTTGAACAGGAGCTTTAACGGTTTTGTGACATATGATAATTTACCTAAGCCCCGGACCTATCGAATTGATCAAAAATGAAAAATTCAAATTTACCCCTATTTCTGCTTTAAATTTTAGGTACTATTCCAAAATGTATCACTGAAGTGACAGAAGTTGATTTCGGAACATAATTTTTGAACAGGAGCTTTAATGGTTTTGTGACATATGATAACTTACCTAAGCCCCGGACCTATCGAATTGGTCAAAAATGAAAATTTCAAAAGTGCCCCTATTTCTGCTTTAAACTTTAGGTACTATTCCAAAATGTATCATTGAGGTGACAGAAGTTGATTTCGGAACATAATTTTTGAACAGGAGCTTTAACGGTTTTGTGACATATGATAACTTACCTAAGCCCCGGACCTATCAAATTGATCAAAAATGAAAATTTCAAAAGTGCCCCTATTTCTGCTTTAAACTTATGTACTATTCCAAAATGTATCACTGAGGTGACAGAAGTTGATTTCGGAACATCATTTTTGAACAGAAGCTTTAATGGTTTTGTGACATATGATAACTTACCTAAGCCCCGGACCTATCGAATTGGTCAAAAAATGAAAATTTCAAAAGTGCCCCCATTTCTGCATTAAACTTTAGGTACTATTCAAAAATGTATCACTGAGGTGACAGAAGTTGATTTCGGAACATAATTTTTGAACAGGAGCTTTAACGGTTTTGAGACATATGATAACATACCTAAGCCCCGGACCTATCGAATTGGTCAAAAATATAAATTTCAAAAGTGCCCCTATTTCTGCTTTCAACTTTAGGTACTATTCCAAAATGTATCACTGAGGTGACAGAAGTTGATTTCGGAACATAATTTTTGAACAGGAGCTTTAATGGTTTTGTGACATATGATAACTTACCTAAGCCCCGGACCTATCGAATTGATCAAAAATGAAAAATTCAAATTTACCCCTATTTCTGCTTTAAATTTTAGGTACTATTCCAAAATGTATCACTGAAGTGACAGAAGTTGATTTCGGAACATAATTTTTGAACAGGAGCTTTAATGGTTTTGTGACATATGATAACTTACCTAAGCCCCGGACCTATCGAATTGATCAAAAATGAAAATTTCAAAAGTGCCCCTATTTTTGCTTTAAACTTTAGGTACTATTCCAAAATGTATCACTGAGGTGACAGAAGTTGATTTCGGAACATAATTTTTGAACAGGAGCTTTAACGGTTTTGTGACATATGATAATTTACCTAAGCCCCGGACCTATCGAATTGATCAAAAATGAAAAATTCAAATTTACCCCTATTTCTGCTTTAAATTTTAGGTACTATTCCAAAATGTATCACTGAAGTGACAGAAGTTGATTTCGGAACATAATTTTTGAACAGGAGCTTTAATGGTTTTGTGACATATGATAACTTACCTAAGCCCCGGACCTATCGAATTGGTCAAAAATGAAAATTTCAAAAGTGCCCCTATTTCTGCTTTAAACTTTAGGTACTATTCCAAAATGTATCATTGAGGTGACAGAAGTTGATTTCGGAACATAATTTTTGAACAGGAGCTTTAACGGTTTTGTGACATATGATAACTTACCTAAGCCCCGGACCTATCAAATTGATCAAAAATGAAAATTTCAAAAGTGCCCCTATTTCTGCTTTAAACTTTATGTACTATTCCAAAATGTATCACTGAGGTGACAGAAGTTGATTTCGGAACATCATTTTTGAACAGGAGCTTTAATGGTTTTGTGACATATGATAACTTACCTAAGCCCCGGACCTATCGAATTGGTCAAAAAATGAAAATTTCAAAAGTGCCCCCATTTCTGCATTAAACTTTAGGTACTATTCCAAAATGTATCACTGAGTTGACAGAAGTTGATTTCGGAACATAATTTTTGAACAGGAGCTTTAACGGTTTTGTGACATATGATAACATACCTAAGCCCCGGACCTATCGAATTGGTCAAAAATGAAAATTTCAAAAGTGCCCCTATTTCTGCTTTTAACTTTAGGTACTATTCCAAAATGTATCACTGAGGTGACAGAAGTTGATTTCGGAACATAATTTTTGAACAGGAGCTTTAACGGTTTTGTGACATATGATAACTTACCTAAGCCCCGGACCTATCAAATTGATCAAAAATGAAAATTTCAAAAGTGCCCCTATTTCTGCTTTAAACTTTATGTACTATTCCAAAATGTATCACTGAGGTGACAGAAGTTGATTTCGGAACATCATTTTTGAACAGGAGCTTTAATGGTTTTGTGACATATGATAACTTACCTAAGCCCCGGACCTATCGAATTGGTCAAAAAATGAAAATTTCAAAAGTGCCCCCATTTCTGCATTAAACTTTAGGTACTATTCCAAAATGTATCACTGAGGTGACAGAAGTTGATTTCGGAACATAATTTTTGAACAGGAGCTTTAACGGTTTTGTGACATATGATAACATACCTAAGCCCCGGACCTATCGAATTGGTCAAAAATGAAAATTTCAAAAGTGCCCCTATTTCTGCTTTTAACTTTAGGTACTATTCCAAAATGTATCACTGAGGTGACAGAAGTTGATTTCGGAACATAATTTTTGAACAGGAGCTTTAATGGTTTTGTGACATATGATAACTTACCTAAGCCCCGGACCTATCGAATTGATCAAAAATGAAAATTTCAAAAGTTCCCCTATTTTTGCTTTAAACTTTAGGTACTATTCCAAAATGTATCACTGAGGTGACAGAAGTTGATTTCGGAACATCATTTTTGAACAGGAGCTTTAACGGTTTTGTGACATATGATAACATACCTAAGCCCCGGACCTATCGAATTGATCAAAAATGAAAATTTCAAAAGTGCCCCTATTTCTGCTTTAAACTTTAGGTACTATTCCAAAATGTATCACTGAGGTGACAGAAGTTGATTTCGGAACATCATTTTTGAACAGGAGCTTTAACGGTTTTGTGACATATGATAACTTACCTAAGCCCCGGACCTATCGAATTGATCAAAAATGAAAAATTCAAATTTGCCCCTATTTCTGCTTTAAATTTTAGGTACTATTCCAAAATGTATCACTGAGGTGACAGAAGTTGATTTCGGAACATAATTTTTGAACAGGAGCTTTAATGGTTTTGTGACATATGATAACTTACCTAACCCCCGGACCTATCGAATTGGTCAAAAAATGAAAATTTCAAAAGTGCCCCCATTTCTGCATTAAACTTTAGGTACTATTCCAAAATGTATCACTGAGGTGACAGAAGTTGATTTCGGAACATAATTTTTCAACAGGAGCTTTAACGGTTTTGTGACATATGATAACATACCTAAGCCCCGGACCTATCGAATTGGTCAAAAATGAAAATTTCAAAAGTGCCCCTATTTCTGCTTTCAACTTTAGGTACTATTCCAAAATGTATCACTGAGGTGACAGAAGTTGATTTCGAAACATAATTTTTGAACAGGAGCTTTAATGGTTTTGTGACATATGATAACTTACCTAAGCCCCGGACCTAACGAATTGATCAAAAAGGAAAATTTCAAAAGTGCCCCTATTTTTGCTTTAAACTTTAGGTACTATTCCAAAATGTATCACTGAGGTGACAGAAGTTGATTTCGGAACATAATTTTTGAACAGGAGCTTTAACGGTTTTGTGACATATGATAATTTACCTAAGCCCCGGACCTATCGAATTGATCAAAAATGAAAAATTCAAATTTACCCCTATTTCTGCTTTAAATTTTAGGTACTATTCCAAAATGTATCACTGAAGTGACAGAAGTTGATTTCGGAACATAATTTTTGAACAGGAGCTTTAATGGTTTTGTGACATATGATAACTTACCTAAGCCCCGGACCTATCGAATTGGTCAAAAATGAAAATTTCAAAAGTGCCCCTATTTCTGCTTTAAACTTTAGGTACTATTCCAAAATGTATCGTTGAGGTGACAGAAGTTGATTTCGGAACATAATTTTTGAACAGGAGCTTTAACGGTTTTGTGACATATGATAACTTACCTAAGCCCCGGACCTATCAAATTGATCAAAAATGAAAATTTCAAAAGTGCCCCTATTTCTGCTTTAAACTTTATGTACTATTCCAAAATGTATCACTGAGGTGACAGAAGTTGATTTCGGAACATCATTTTTGAACAGGAGCTTTAATGGTTTTGTGACATATGATAACTTACCTAAGCCCCGGACCTATCGAATTGGTCAAAAAATGAAAATTTCAAAAGTGCCCCCATTTCTGCATTAAACTTTAGGTACTATTCCAAAATGTATCACTGAGGTGACAGAAGTTGATTTCGGAACATAATTTTTGAACAGGAGCTTTAACGGTTTTGTGACATATGATAACATACCTAAGCCCCGGACCTATCGAATTGGTCAAAAATGAAAATTTCAAAAGTGCCCCTATTTCTGCTTTCAACTTTAGGTACTATTCCAAAATGTATCACTGAGGTGACAGAAGTTGATTTCGGAACATAATTTTTGAACAGGAGCTTTAATGGTTTTGTGACATATGATAACTTACCTAAGCCCCGGACCTATCGAATTGATCAAAAATGAAAATTTCAAAAGTTCCCCTATTTTTGCTTTAAACTTTAGGTACTATTCCAAAATGTATCACTGAGGTGACAGAAGTTGATTTCGGAACATAATTTTTGAACAGGAGCTTTAACGGTTTTGTGACATATGATAATTTACCTAAGCCCCGGACCTATCGAATTGATCAAAAATGAAAAATTCAAATTTACCCCTATTTCTGCTTTAAATTTTAGGTACTATTCCAAAATGTATCACTGAAGTGACAGAAGTTGATTTCGGAACATAATTTTTGAACAGGAGCTTTAATGGTTTTGTGACATATGATAACTTACCTAAGCCCCGGACCTATCGAATTGGTCAAAAATGAAAATTTCAAAAGTGCCCCTATTTCTGCTTTAAACTTTAGGTACTATTCCAAAATGTATCATTGAGGTGACAGAAGTTGATTTCGGAACATAATTTTTGAACAGGAGCTTTAACGGTTTTGTGACATATGATAACTTACCTAAGCCCCGGACCTATCAAATTGATCAAAAATGAAAATTTCAAAAGTGCCCCTATTTCTGCTTTAAACTTTATGTACTATTCCAAAATGTATCACTGAGGTGACAGAAGTTGATTTCGGAACATCATTTTTGAACAGGAGCTTTAATGGTTTTGTGACATATGATAACTTACCTAAGCCCCGGACCTATCGAATTGGTCAAAAAATGAAAATTTCAAAAGTGCCCCCATTTCTGCATTAAACTTTAGGTACTATTCAAAAATGTATCACTGAGGTGACAGAAGTTGATTTCGGAACATAATTTTTGAACAGGAGCTTTAACGGTTTTGTGACATATGATAACATACCTAAGCCCCGGACCTATCGAATTGGTCAAAAATATAAATTTCAAAAGTGCCCCTATTTCTGCTTTCAACTTTAGGTACTATTCCAAAATGTATCACTGAGGTGACAGAAGTTGATTTCGGAACATAATTTTTGAACAGGAGCTTTAATGGTTTTGTGACATATGATAACTTACCTAAGCCCCGGACCTATCGAATTGATCAAAAATGAAAAATTCAAATTTACCCCTATTTCTGCTTTAAATTTTAGGTACTATTCCAAAATGTATCACTGAAGTGACAGAAGTTGATTTCGGAACATAATTTTTGAACAGGAGCTTTAATGGTTTTGTGACATATGATAACTTACCTAAGCCCCGGACCTATTGAATTGGTCAAAAATGAAAATTTCAAAAGTGCCCCTATTTCTGCTTTAAACTTTAGGTACTATTCCAAAATGTATCATTGAGTTGACAGAAGTTGATTTCGGAACATAATTTTTGAACAGGAGCTTTAACGGTTTTGTGACATATGATAACTTACCTAAGCCCCGGACCTATCGAATTGATCAAAAATGAAAATTTCAAAAGTGCCTCTATTTTTGCTTTAAACTTTAGGTACTATTCCAAAATGTATCACTGAGGTGACAGAAGTTGATTTCGGAACATAATTTTTGAACAGGAGCTTTAACAGTTTTGTGACATATGATAACATACCTAAGCCCCGGACCTATCGAATTGGTCAAAAATGAAAATTTCAAAAGTGCCCCTATTTCTGCTTTCAACTTTAGGTACTATTCCAAAATGTATCACTGAGGTGACAGAAGTTGATTTCGAAACATAATTTTTGAACAGGAGCTTTAATGGTTTTGTGACATATGATAACTTACCTAAGCCCCGGACCTATCGAATTGATCAAAAATGAAAATTTCAAAAGAGCCCCTATTTTTGCTTTAAACTTTAGGTACTATTCCAAAATGTATCACTGAGGTGACAGAAGTTGATTTCGGAACATAATTTTTGAACAGGAGCTTTAACGGTTTTGTGACATATGATAATTTACCTAAGCCCCGGACCTATCGAATTGATCAAAAATGAAAAATTCAAATTTACCCCTATTTCTGCTTTAAATTTTAGGTACTATTCCAAAATGTATCACTGAAGTGACAGAAGTTGATTTCGGAACATAATTTTTGAACAGGAGCTTTAATGGTTTTGTGACATATGATAACTTACCTAAGCCCCGGACCTATCGAATTGGTCAAAAATGAAAATTTCAAAAGTGCCCCTATTTCTGCTTTAAACTTTAGGTACTATTCCAAAATGTATCATTGAGGTGACAGAAGTTGATTTCGGAACATAATTTTTGAACAGGAGCTTTAACGGTTTTGTGACATATGATAACTTACCTAAGCCCCGGACCTATCAAATTGATCAAAAATGAAAATTTCAAAAGTGCCCCTATTTCTGCTTTAAACTTTATGTACTATTCCAAAATGTATCACTGAGGTGACAGAAGTTGATTTCGGAACATCATTTTTGAACAGGAGCTTTAACGGTTTTGTGACATATGATAACATACCTAAGCCCCGGACCTATCGAATTGGTCAAAAATATAAATTTCAAAAGTGCCCCTATTTCTGCTTTCAACTTTAGGTACTATTCCAAAATGTATCACTGAGGTGACAGAAGTTGATTTCGGAACATAATTTTTGAACAGGAGCTTTAACGGTTTTGTGACATATGATAATTTACCTAAGCCCCGGACCTATCGAATTGATCAAAAATGAAAAATTCAAATTTACCCCTATTTCTGCTTTAAATTTTAGGTACTATTCCAAAATGTATCACTGAAGTGACAGAAGTTGATTTCGGAACATAATTTTTGAACAGGAGCTTTAATGGTTTTGTGACATATGATAACTTACCTAAGCCCCGGACCTATTGAATTGGTCAAAAATGAAAATTTCAAAAGTGCCCCTATTTCTGCTTTAAACTTTAGGTACTATTCCAAAATGTATCATTGAGGTGACAGAAGTTGATTTCGGAACATAATTTTTGAACAGGAGCTTTAACGGTTTTGTGACATATGATAACTTACCTAAGCCCCGGACCTATCGAATTGATCAAAAATGAAAATTTCAAAAGTGCCCCTATTTTTGCTTTAAACTTTAGGTACTATTCCAAAATGTATCACTGAGGTGACAGAAGTTGATTTCGGAACATAATTTTTGAACACGAGCTTTAACAGTTTTGTGACATATGATAATTTACCTAAGCCCCGAACCTATCGAATTGGTCAAAAATGAAAATTTCAAAAGTGCCCCTATTTCTGCTTTCAACTTTAGGTACTATTCCAAAATGTATCACTGAGGTGACAGAAGTTGATTTCGGAACATAATTTTTGAACAGGAGCTTTAATGGTTTTGTGACATATGATAACTTACCTAAGCCCCGGACCTATCGAATTGATCAAAAATGAAAATTTCAAAAGTGCCCCTATTTTTGCTTTAAACTTTAGGTACTATTCCAAAATGTATCACTGAGGTGACAGAAGTTGATTTCGGAACATAATTTTTGAACAGGAGCTTTAACGGTTTTGTGACATATGATAATTTACCTAAGCCCCGGACCTATAGAATTGGTCAAAAATGAAAATTTCAAAAGTGCCCCTATTTCTGCTTTCAACTTTAGGTACTATTCCAAAATGTATCACTGAGGTGACAGAAGTTGATTTCGGAACATAATTTTTGAACAGGAGCTTTAACGGTTTTGTGACATATGATAACTTACCTAAGCCCCGGACCTATCGAATTGATCAAAAATGAAAATTTCAAAAGTGCCCCTATTTCTGCTTTAAACTTTAGGTACTATTCCAAAATGTATCACTGAGGTGACAGAAGTTGATTTCGGAACATCATTTTTGAACAGGAGCTTTAACGGTTTTGTGACATATGATAACTTACCTAAGCCCCGGACCTATCGAATTGATCAAAAATGAAAAATTCAAATTTGCCCCTATTTCTTCTTTAAATTTTAGGTACTATTCCAAAATGTATCACTGAGGTGACAGAAGTTGATTTCGGAACATCATTTTTGAACAGGAGCTTTAATGGTTTTGTGACATATGATAACTTACCTAAGCCCCGGACCTATCGAATTGGTCAAAAAATGAAAATTTCAAAAGTGCCCCCATTTCTGCATTAAACTTTAGGTACTATTCCAAAATGTATCACTGAGGTGACAGAAGTTGATTTCGGAACATAATTTTTGAACAGGAGCTTTAACGGTTTTGTGACATATGATAACATACCTAAGCCCCGGACCTATCGAATTGGTCAAAAATGAAAATTTCAAAAGTGCCCCTATTTCTGCTTTCAACTTTAGGTACTATTCCAAAATGTATCACTGAGGTGACAGAAGTTGATTTCGGAACATAATTTTTGAACAGGAGCTTTAATGGTTTTGTGACATATGATAACTTACCTAAGCCCCGGACCTATCGAATTGATCAAAAATGAAAATTTCAAAAGTGCCCCTATTTTTGCTTTAAACTTTAGGTACTATTCCAAAATGTATCACTGAGGTGACAGAAGTTGATTTCGGAACATAATTTTTGAACAGGAGCTTTAACGGTTTTGTGACATATGATAATTTACCTAAGCCCCGGACCTATCGAATTGATCAAAATGAAAAATTCAAATTTACCCCTATTTCTGCTTTAAATTTTAGGTACTATTCCAAAATGTATCACTGAAGTGACAGAAGTTGATTTCGGAACATAATTTTTGAACAGGAGCTTTAACGGTTTTGTGACATATGATAACTTACCTAAGCCCCGGACCTATCAAATTGATCAAAAATGAAAATTTCAAAAGTGCCCCTATTTCTGCTTTAAACTTTAGGTACTATTCCAAAATGTATCACTGAGGTGACAGAAGTTGGTTTCGGAACATAATTTTTGAACAGGAGCTTTAATGGTTTTGTGACATATGATAACTTACCTAAGCCCCGGACCTATCGAATTGGTCCAAAATGAAAATTTCAAAAGTGCCCCTATTTCTGCATTAAACTTTAGGTACTATTCCAAAATGTATCACTGAGGTGATAGAAGTTGATTTCGGAACATTATTTTTGAACAGGAGCTTTAACGATTTTGTGACATATGATAACATACCTAAGCACCGGACCTATCGAATTGGTCAAAAATGAAAATTTCAAAAGTGCCCCTATTTCTGCTTTCAACTTTAGGTACTATTCCAAAATGTATCACTGAGGTGACAGAAGTTGATTTCGGAACATAATTTTTGAACAGGAGCTTTAACGGTTTTGTGACATATGATAACTTACCTAAGCCCCGGACCTATCGAATTGATCAAAAATGAAAATTTCAAAAGTGCCCCTATTTCTGCTTTAAACTTTAGGTACTATTCCAAAATGTATCACTGAGGTGACAGAAGTTGATTTCGGAACATCATTTTTGAACAGGAGCTTTAATGGTTTTGTGACATATGATAACTTACCTAAGCCCCGGACCTATCGAATTGGTCAAAAAATGAAAATTTCAAAAGTGCCCCCATTTCTGCATTAAACTTTAGGTACTATTCCAAAATGTATCACTGAGGTGACAGAAGTTGATTTCGGAACATAATTTTTGAACAGGAGCTTTAATGGTTTTGTGACATATGATAACTTACCTAAGCCCCGGACCTATCGAATTGATCAAAAATGAAAAATTCAAATTTACCCCTATTTCTGCTTTAAATTTTAGGTACTATTCCAAAATGTATCACTGAAGTGAAAGAAGTTGATTTCGGAACATAATTTTTGAACAGGAGCTTTAATGGTTTTGTGACATATGATAACTTACCTAAGCCCCGGACCTATCGAATTGATCAAAAATGAAAAATTCAAATTTACCCCTATTTCTGCTTTAAATTTTAGGTACTATTCCAAAATGTATCACTGAAGTGACAGAAGTTGATTTCGGAACATAATTTTTGAACAGGAGCTTTAATGGTTTTGTGACATATGATAACTTACCTAAGCCACGGACCTATCGAATTGGTCAAAAATGAAAATTTCAAAAGTGCCCCTATTTCTGCTTTAAACTTTAGGTACTATTCCAAAATGTATCATTGAGGTGACAGAAGTTGATTTCGGAACATAATTTTTGAACAGGAGCTTTAACGGTTTTGTGACATATGATAACTTACCTAAGCCCCGGACCTATCAAATTGATCAAAAATGAAAATTTCAAAAGTGCCCCTATTTCTGCTTTAAACTTTATGTACTATTCCAAAATGTATCACTGAGGTGACAGAAGTTGATTTCGGAACATCATTTTTGAACAGGAGCTTTAATGGTTTTGTGACATATGATAACTTACCTAAGCCACGGACCTATCGAATTGGTCAAAAATGAAAATTTCAAAAGTGCCCCTATTTCTGCTTTAAACTTTAGGTACTATTCCAAAATGTATCATTGAGGTGACAGAAGTTGATTTCGGAACATAATTTTTGAACAGGAGCTTTAACGGTTTTGTGACATATGATAACTTACCTAAGCCCCGGACCTATCAAATTGATCAAAAATGAAAATTTCAAAAGTGCCCCTATTTCTGCTTTAAACTTTATGTACTATTCCAAAATGTATCACTGAGGTGACAGAAGTTGATTTCGGAACATCATTTTTGAACAGGAGCTTTAATGGTTTTGTGACATATGATAACTTACCTAAGCCCCGGACCTATCGAATTGGTCAAAAAATGAAAATTTCAAAAGTGCCCCCATTTCTGCATTAAACTTTAGGTACTATTCCAAAATGTATCACTGAGGTGACAGAAGTTGATTTCGGAACATAATTTTTGAACAGGAGCTTTAACGGTTTTGTGACATATGATAACATACCTAAGCCCCGGACCTATCGAATTGGTCAAAAATGAAAATTTCAAAAGTGCCCCTATTTCTGCTTTCAACTTTAGGTACTATTCCAAAATGTATCACTGAGGTGACAGAAGTTGATTTCGGAACATAATTTTTGAACAGGAGCTTTAATGGTTTTGTGACATATGATAACTTACCTAAGCCCCGGACCTATCGAATTGATCAAAAATGAAAATTTCAAAAGTGCCCCTATTTTTGCTTTAAACTTTAGGTACTATTCCAAAATGTATCACTGAGGTGACAGAAGTTGATTTCGGAACATAATTTTTGAACAGGAGCTTTAACGGTTTTGTGACATATGATAATTTACCTAAGCCCCGGACCTATCGAATTGATCAAAAATGAAAAATTCAAATTTACCCCTATTTCTGCTTTAAATTTTAGGTACTATTCCAAAATGTATCACTGAAGTGACAGAAGTTGATTTCGGAACATAATTTTTGAACAGGAGCTTTAATGGTTTTGTGACATATGATAACTTACCTAAGCCCCGGACCTATCGAATTGGTCAAAAATGAAAATTTCAAAAGTGCCCCCATTTCTGCATTAAACTTTAGGTACTATTCCAAAATGTATCACTGAGGTGACAGAAGTTGATTTCGGAACATAATTTTTGAACAGGAGCTTTAACGGTTTTGTGACATATGATAACATACCTAAGCCCCGGACCTATCGAATTGGTCAAAAATGAAAATTTCAAAAGTGCCCCTATTTCTGCTTTCAACTTTAGGTACTATTCCAAAATGTATCACTGAGGTGACAGAAGTTGATTTCGGAACATAATTTTTGAACAGGAGCTTTAATGGTTTTGTGACATATGATAACTTACCTAAGCCCCGGACCTATCGAATTGATCAAAAATGAAAATTTCAAAAGTGCCCCTATTTTTGCTTTAAACTTTAGGTACTATTCCAAAATGTATCACTGAGGTGACAGAAGTTGATTTCGGAACATAATTTTTGAACAGGAGCTTTAACGGTTTTGTGACATATGATAATTTACCTAAGCCCCGGACCTATCGAATTGATCAAAAATGAAAAATTCAAATTTACCCCTATTTCTGCTTTAAATTTTAGGTACTATTCCAAAATGTATCACTGAAGTGACAGAAGTTGATTTCGGAACATAATTTTTGAACAGGAGCTTTAATGGTTTTGTGACATATGATAACTTACCTAAGCCCCGGACCTATCGAATTGGTCAAAAATGAAAATTTCAAAAGTGCCCCTATTTCTGCTTTCAACTTTAGGTACTATTCCAAAATGTATCACTGAGGTGACAGAAGTTGATTTCGGAACATAATTTTTGAACAGGAGCTTTAATGGTTTTGTGACATATGATAACTTACCTAAGCCCCGGACCTATCGAATTGATCAAAAATGAAAATTTCAAAAGTGCCCCTATTTTTGCTTTAAACTTTAGGTACTATTCCAAAATGTATCACTGAGGTGACAGAAGTTGATTTCGGAACATAATTTTTGAACAGGAGCTTTAACGGTTTTGTGACATATGATAATTTACCTAAGCCCCGGACCTATCGAATTGATCAAAAATGAAAAATTCAAATTTACCCCTATTTCTGCTTTAAATTTTAGGTACTATTCCAAAATGTATCACTGAAGTGACAGAAGTTGATTTCGGAACATAATTTTTGAACAGGAGCTTTAATGGTTTTGTGACATATGATAACTTACCTAAGCCCCGGACCTATCGAATTGGTCAAAAATGAAAATTTCAAAAGTGCCCCTATTTCTGCTTTAAACTTTAGGTACTATTCCAAAATGTATCACTGAGGTGACAGAAGTTGATTTCGGAACATAATTTTTGAACAGGAGCTTTAACGGTTTTGTGACATATGATAACTTACCTAAGCCCCGGACCTATCGAATTGGTCAAAAATGAAAATTTCAAAAGTGCCCCTATTTCTGCTTTCAACTTTAGGTACTATTCCAAAATGTATCACTGAGGTGACAGAAGTTGATTTCGGAACATAATTTTTGAACAGGAGCTTTAACGGTTTTGTGACATATGATAACTTACCTAAGCCCCGGACCTATCGAATTGATCAAAAATGAAAATTTCAAAAGTGCCCCTATTTCTGCTTTAAACTTTAGGTACTATTCCAAAATGTATCACTGAGGTGACAGAAGTTGATTTCGGAACATCATTTTTGAACAGGAGCTTTAACGGTTTTGTGACATATGATAACTTACCTAAGCCCCGGACCTATCGAATTGATCAAAAATGAAAAATTCAAATTTGCCCCTATTTCTTCTTTAAATTTTAGGTACTATTCCAAAATGTATCACTGAGGTGACAGAAGTTGATTTCGGAACATCATTTTTGAACAGGAGCTTTAATGGTTTTGTGACATATGATAACTTACCTAAGCCCCGGACCTATCGAATTGGTCAAAAAATGAAAATTTCAAAAGTGCCCCCATTTCTGCATTAAACTTTAGGTACTATTCCAAAATGTATCACTGAGGTGACAGAAGTTGATTTCGGAACATAATTTTTGAACAGGAGCTTTAACGGTTTTGTGACATATGATAACATACCTAAGCCCCGGACCTATCGAATTGGTCAAAAATGAAAATTTCAAAAGTGCCCCTATTTCTGCTTTCAACTTTAGGTACTATTCCAAAATGTATCACTGAGGTGACAGAAGTTGATTTCGGAACATAATTTTTGAACAGGAGCTTTAATGGTTTTGTGACATATGATAACTTACCTAAGCCCCGGACCTATCGAATTGATCAAAAATGAAAATTTCAAAAGTGCCCCTATTTTTGCTTTAAACTTTAGGTACTATTCCAAAATGTATCACTGAGGTGACAGAAGTTGATTTCGGAACATAATTTTTGAACAGGAGCTTTAATGGTTTTGTGACATATGATAACTTACCTAAGCCCCGGACCTATCGAATTGATCAAAAATGAAAATTTCAAAAGTGCCCCTATTTTTGCTTTAAACTTTAGGTACTATTCCAAAATGTATCACTGAGGTGACAGAAGTTGATTTCGGAACATAATTTTTGAACAGGAGCTTTAACGGTTTTGTGACATATGATAATTTACCTAAGCCCCGGACCTATCGAATTGATCAAAAATGAAAAATTCAAATTTACCCCTATTTCTGCTTTAAATTTTAGGTACTATTCCAAAATGTATCACTGAAGTGACAGAAGTTGATTTCGGAACATAATTTTTGAACAGGAGCTTTAATGGTTTTGTGACATATGATAACTTACCTAAGCCCCGGACCTATCGAATTGGTCAAAAATGAAAATTTCAAAAGTGCCCCCATTTCTGCATTAAACTTTAGGTACTATTCCAAAATGTATCACTGAGGTGACAGAAGTTGATTTCGGAACATAATTTTTGAACAGGAGCTTTAACGGTTTTGTGACATATGATAACATACCTAAGCCCCGGACCTATCGAATTGGTCAAAAATGAAAATTTCAAAAGTGCCCCTATTTCTGCTTTCAACTTTAGGTACTATTCCAAAATGTATCACTGAGGTGACAGAAGTTGATTTCGGAACATAATTTTTGAACAGGAGCTTTAATGGTTTTGTGACATATGATAACTTACCTAAGCCCCGGACCTATCGAATTGATCAAAAATGAAAGTTTCAAAAGTGCCCCTATTTTTGCTTTAAACTTTAGGTACTATTCCAAAATGTATCACTGAGGTGACAGAAGTTGATTTCGGAACATAATTTTTGAACAGGAGCTTTAACGGTTTTGTGACATATGATAATTTACCTAAGCCCCGGACCTATCGAATTGATCAAAAATGAAAAATTCAAATTTACCCCTATTTCTGCTTTAAATTTTAGGTACTATTCCAAAATGTATCACTGAAGTGACAGAAGTTGATTTCGGAACATAATTTTTGAACAGGAGCTTTAATGGTTTTGTGACATATGATAACTTACCTAAGCCCCGGACCTATCGAATTGGTCAAAAATGAAAATTTCAAAAGTGCCCCTATTTCTGCTTTCAACTTTAGGTACTATTCCAAAATGTATCACTGAGGTGACAGAAGTTGATTTCGGAACATAATTTTTGAACAGGAGCTTTAATGGTTTTGTGACATATGATAACTTACCTAAGCCCCGGACCTATCGAATTGATCAAAAATGAAAATTTCAAAAGTGCCCCTATTTTTGCTTTAAACTTTAGGTACTATTCCAAAATGTATCACTGAGGTGACAGAAGTTGATTTCGGAACATAATTTTTGAACAGGAGCTTTAACGGTTTTGTGACATATGATAATTTACCTAAGCCCCGGACCTATCGAATTGATCAAAAATGAAAAATTCAAATTTACCCCTATTTCTGCTTTAAATTTTAGGTACTATTCCAAAATGTATCACTGAAGTGACAGAAGTTGATTTCGGAACATAATTTTTGAACAGGAGCTTTAATGGTTTTGTGACATATGATAACTTACCTAAGCCCCGGACCTATCGAATTGGTCAAAAATGAAAATTTCAAAAGTGCCCCTATTTCTGCTTTAAACTTTAGGTACTATTCCAAAATGTATCACTGAGGTGACAGAAGTTGATTTCGGAACATAATTTTTGAACAGGAGCTTTAACGGTTTTGTGACATATGATAACTTACCTAAGCCCCGGACCTATCGAATTGGTCAAAAATGAAAATTTCAAAAGTGCCCCTATTTCTGCTTTCAACTTTAGGTACTATTCCAAAATGTATCACTGAGGTGACAGAAGTTGATTTCGGAACATAATTTTTGAACAGGAGCTTTAACGGTTTTGTGACATATGATAACTTACCTAAGCCCCGGACCTATCGAATTGATCAAAAATGAAAATTTCAAAAGTGCCCCTATTTCTGCTTTAAACTTTAGGTACTATTCCAAAATGTATCACTGAGGTGACAGAAGTTGATTTCGGAACATCATTTTTGAACAGGAGCTTTAACGGTTTTGTGACATATGATAACTTACCTAAGCCCCGGACCTATCGAATTGATCAAAAATGAAAAATTCAAATTTGCCCCTATTTCTTCTTTAAATTTTAGGTACTATTCCAAAATGTATCACTGAGGTGACAGAAGTTGATTTCGGAACATCATTTTTGAACAGGAGCTTTAATGGTTTTGTGACATATGATAACTTACCTAAGCCCCGGACCTATCGAATTGGTCAAAAAATGAAAATTTCAAAAGTGCCCCCATTTCTGCATTAAACTTTAGGTACTATTCCAAAATGTATCACTGAGGTGACAGAAGTTGATTTCGGAACATAATTTTTGAACAGGAGCTTTAACGGTTTTGTGACATATGATAACATACCTAAGCCCCGGACCTATCGAATTGGTCAAAAATGAAAATTTCAAAAGTGCCCCTATTTCTGCTTTCAACTTTAGGTACTATTCCAAAATGTATCACTGAGGTGACAGAAGTTGATTTCGGAACATAATTTTTGAACAGGAGCTTTAATGGTTTTGTGACATATGATAACTTACCTAAGCCCCGGACCTATCGAATTGATCAAAAATGAAAATTTCAAAAGTGCCCCTATTTTTGCTTTAAACTTTAGGTACTATTCCAAAATGTATCACTGAGGTGACAGAAGTTGATTTCGGAACATAATTTTTGAACAGGAGCTTTAACGGTTTTGTGACATATGATAATTTACCTAAGCCCCGGACCTATCGAATTGATCAAAATGAAAAATTCAAATTTACCCCTATTTCTGCTTTAAATTTTAGGTACTATTCCAAAATGTATCACTGAAGTGACAGAAGTTGATTTCGGAACATAATTTTTGAACAGGAGCTTTAACGGTTTTGTGACATATGATAACTTACCTAAGCCCCGGACCTATCAAATTGATCAAAAATGAAAATTTCAAAAGTGCCCCTATTTCTGCTTTAAACTTTAGGTACTATTCCAAAATGTATCACTGAGGTGACAGAAGTTGGTTTCGGAACATAATTTTTGAACAGGAGCTTTAATGGTTTTGTGACATATGATAACTTACCTAAGCCCCGGACCTATCGAATTGGTCCAAAATGAAAATTTCAAAAGTGCCCCTATTTCTGCATTAAACTTTAGGTACTATTCCAAAATGTATCACTGAGGTGATAGAAGTTGATTTCGGAACATTATTTTTGAACAGGAGCTTTAACGATTTTGTGACATATGATAACATACCTAAGCACCGGACCTATCGAATTGGTCAAAAATGAAAATTTCAAAAGTGCCCCTATTTCTGCTTTCAACTTTAGGTACTATTCCAAAATGTATCACTGAGGTGACAGAAGTTGATTTCGGAACATAATTTTTGAACAGGAGCTTTAACGGTTTTGTGACATATGATAACTTACCTAAGCCCCGGACCTATCGAATTGATCAAAAATGAAAATTTCAAAAGTGCCCCTATTTCTGCTTTAAACTTTAGGTACTATTCCAAAATGTATCACTGAGGTGACAGAAGTTGATTTCGGAACATCATTTTTGAACAGGAGCTTTAATGGTTTTGTGACATATGATAACTTACCTAAGCCCCGGACCTATCGAATTGGTCAAAAAATGAAAATTTCAAAAGTGCCCCCATTTCTGCATTAAACTTTAGGTACTATTCCAAAATGTATCACTGAGGTGACAGAAGTTGATTTCGGAACATAATTTTTGAACAGGAGCTTTAATGGTTTTGTGACATATGATAACTTACCTAAGCCCCGGACCTATCGAATTGATCAAAAATGAAAAATTCAAATTTACCCCTATTTCTGCTTTAAATTTTAGGTACTATTCCAAAATGTATCACTGAAGTGAAAGAAGTTGATTTCGGAACATAATTTTTGAACAGGAGCTTTAATGGTTTTGTGACATATGATAACTTACCTAAGCCCCGGACCTATCGAATTGATCAAAAATGAAAAATTCAAATTTACCCCTATTTCTGCTTTAAATTTTAGGTACTATTCCAAAATGTATCACTGAAGTGACAGAAGTTGATTTCGGAACATAATTTTTGAACAGGAGCTTTAATGGTTTTGTGACATATGATAACTTACCTAAGCCACGGACCTATCGAATTGGTCAAAAATGAAAATTTCAAAAGTGCCCCTATTTCTGCTTTAAACTTTAGGTACTATTCCAAAATGTATCATTGAGGTGACAGAAGTTGATTTCGGAACATAATTTTTGAACAGGAGCTTTAACGGTTTTGTGACATATGATAACTTACCTAAGCCCCGGACCTATCAAATTGATCAAAAATGAAAATTTCAAAAGTGCCCCTATTTCTGCTTTAAACTTTATGTACTATTCCAAAATGTATCACTGAGGTGACAGAAGTTGATTTCGGAACATCATTTTTGAACAGGAGCTTTAATGGTTTTGTGACATATGATAACTTACCTAAGCCCCGGACCTATCGAATTGGTCAAAAAATGAAAATTTCAAAAGTGCCCCCATTTCTGCATTAAACTTTAGGTACTATTCCAAAATGTATCACTGAGGTGACAGAAGTTGATTTCGGAACATAATTTTTGAACAGGAGCTTTAACGGTTTTGTGACATATGATAACATACCTAAGCCCCGGACCTATCGAATTGGTCAAAAATGAAAATTTCAAAAGTGCCCCTATTTCTGCTTTCAACTTTAGGTACTATTCCAAAATGTATCACTGAGGTGACAGAAGTTGGTTTCGGAACATAATTTTTGAACAGGAGCTTTAATGGTTTTGTGACATATGATAACTTACCTAAGCCCCGGACCTATCGAATTGGTCCAAAATGAAAATTTCAAAAGTGCCCCTATTTCTGCATTAAACTTTAGGTACTATTCCAAAATGTATCACTGAGGTGATAGAAGTTGATTTCGGAACATTATTTTTGAACAGGAGCTTTAACGATTTTGTGACATATGATAACATACCTAAGCACCGGACCTATCGAATTGGTCAAAAATGAAAATTTCAAAAGTGCCCCTATTTCTGCTTTCAACTTTAGGTACTATTCCAAAATGTATCACTGAGGTGACAGAAGTTGATTTCGGAACATAATTTTTGAACAGGAGCTTTAACGGTTTTGTGACATATGATAACTTACCTAAGCCCCGGACCTATCGAATTGATCAAAAATGAAAATTTCAAAAGTGCCCCTATTTCTGCTTTAAACTTTAGGTACTATTCCAAAATGTATCACTGAGGTGACAGAAATTGATTTCGGAACATCATTTTTGAACAGGAGCTTTAATGGTTTTGTGACATATGATAACTTACCTAAGCCCCGGACCTATCGAATTGGTCAAAAAATGAAAATTTCAAAAGTGCCCCCATTTCTGCATTAAACTTTAGGTACTATTCCAAAATGTATCACTGAGGTGACAGAAGTTGATTTCAGAACATAATTTTTGAACAGGAGCTTTAATGGTTTTGTGACATATGATAACTTACCTAAGCCCCGGACCTATCGAATTGATCAAAAATGAAAAATTCAAATTTACCCCTATTTCTGCTTTAAATTTTAGGTACTATTCCAAAATGTATCACTGAAGTGAAAGAAGTTGATTTCGGAACATAATTTTTGAACAGGAGCTTTAATGGTTTTGTGACATATGATAACTTACCTAAGCCCCGGACCTATCGAATTGATCAAAAATGAAAAATTCAAATTTACCCCTATTTCTGCTTTAAATTTTAGGTACTATTCCAAAATGTATCACTGAAGTGACAGAAGTTGATTTCGGAACATAATTTTTGAACAGGAGCTTTAATGGTTTTGTGACATATGATAACTTACCTAAGCCACGGACCTATCGAATTGGTCAAAAATGAAAATTTCAAAAGTGCCCCTATTTCTGCTTTAAACTTTAGGTACTATTCCAAAATGTATCATTGAGGTGACAGAAGTTGATTTCGGAACATAATTTTTGAACAGGAGCTTTAACGGTTTTGTGACATATGATAACTTACCTAAGCCCCGGACCTATCAAATTGATCAAAAATGAAAATTTCAAAAGTGCCCCTATTTCTGCTTTAAACTTTATGTACTATTCCAAAATGTATCACTGAGGTGACAGAAGTTGATTTCGGAACATCATTTTTGAACAGGAGCTTTAATGGTTTTGTGACATATGATAACTTACCTAAGCCCCGGACCTATCGAATTGGTCAAAAAATGAAAATTTCAAAAGTGCCCCCATTTCTGCATTAAACTTTAGGTACTATTCCAAAATGTATCACTGAGGTGACAGAAGTTGATTTCGGAACATAATTTTTGAACAGGAGCTTTAACGGTTTTGTGACATATGATAACATACCTAAGCCCCGGACCTATCGAATTGGTCAAAAATGAAAATTTCAAAAGTGCCCCTATTTCTGCTTTCAACTTTAGGTACTATTCCAAAATGTATCACTGAAGTGACAGAAGTTGATTTCGGAACATAATTTTTGAACAGGAGCTTTAATGGTTTTGTGACATATGATAACTTACCTAAGCCCCGGACCTATCGAATTGATCAAAAATGAAAATTTCAAAAGTGCCCCTATTTTTGCTTTAAACTTTAGGTACTATTCCAAAATGTATCACTGAGGTGACAGAAGTTGATTTCGGAACATAATTTTTGAACAGGAGCTTTAACGGTTTTGTGACATATGATAATTTACCTAAGCCCCGGACCTATCGAATTGATCAAAAATGAAAAATTCAAATTTACCCCTATTTCTGCTTTAAATTTTAGGTACTATTCCAAAATGTATCACTGAAGTGACAGAAGTTGATTTCGGAACATAATTTTTGAACAGGAGCTTTAATGGTTTTGTGACATATGATAACTTACCTAAGCCCCGGACCTATCGAATTGGTCAAAAATGAAAATTTCAAAAGTGCCCCTATTTCTGCTTTAAACTTTAGGTACTATTCCAAAATGTATCATTGAGGTGACAGAAGTTGATTTCGGAACATAATTTTTGAACAGGAGCTTTAACGGTTTTGTGACATATGATAACTTACCTAAGCCCCGGACCTATCAAATTGATCAAAAATGAAAATTTCAAAAGTGCCCCTATTTCTGCTTTAAACTTTATGTACTATTCCAAAATGTATCACTGAGGTGACAGAAGTTGATTTCGGAACATCATTTTTGAACAGGAGCTTTAATGGTTTTGTGACATATGATAACTTACCTAACCCCCGGACCTATCGAATTGGTCAAAAAAATGAAAATTTCAAAAGTGCCCCCATTTCTGCATTAAACTTTAGGTACTATTCCAAAATGTATCACTGAGGTGACAGAAGTTGATTTCGGAACATAATTTTTGAACAGGAGCTTTAACGGTTTTGTAACATATGATAACATACCTAAGCCCCGGACCTATCGAATTGGTCAAAAATGAAAATTTCAAAAGTGCCCCTATTTCTGCTTTCAACTTTAGGTACTATTCCAAAATGTATCACTGAGGTGACAGAAGTTGATTTCGGAACATAATTTTTGAACAGGAGCTTTAACGGTTTTGTGACATATGATAACTTACCTAAGCCCCGGACCTATCGAATTGATCAAAAATGAAAATTTCAAAAGTGCCCCTATTTCTGCTTTAAACTTTAGGTACTATTCCAAAATGTATCACTGAGGTGACAGAAGTTGATTTCGGAACATCATTTTTGAACAGGAGCTTTAATGGTTTTGTGACATATGATAACTTACCTAAGCCCCGGACCTATCGAATTGGTCAAAAAATGAAAATTTCAAAAGTGCCCCCATTTCTGCATTAAACTTTAGGTACTATTCCAAAATGTATCACTGAGGTGACAGAAGTTGATTTCGGAACATAATTTTTGAACAGGAGCTTTAATGGTTTTGTGACATATGATAACTTACCTAAGCCCCGGACCTATCGAATTGATCAAAAATGAAAAATTCAAATTTACCCCTATTTCTGCTTTAAATTTTAGGTACTATTCCAAAATGTATCACTGAAGTGAAAGAAGTTGATTTCGGAACATAATTTTTGAACAGGAGCTTTAATGGTTTTGTGACATATGATAACTTACCTAAGCCCCGGACCTATCGAATTGATCAAAAATGAAAAATTCAAATTTACCCCTATTTCTGCTTTAAATTTTAGGTACTATTCCAAAATGTATCACTGAAGTGACAGAAGTTGATTTCGGAACATAATTTTTGAACAGGAGCTTTAATGGTTTTGTGACATATGATAACTTACCTAAGCCACGGACCTATCGAATTGGTCAAAAATGAAAATTTCAAAAGTGCCCCTATTTCTGCTTTAAACTTTAGGTACTATTCCAAAATGTATCATTGAGGTGACAGAAGTTGATTTCGGAACATAATTTTTGAACAGGAGCTTTAACGGTTTTGTGACATATGATAACTTACCTAAGCCCCGGACCTATCAAATTGATCAAAAATGAAAATTTCAAAAGTGCCCCTATTTCTGCTTTAAACTTTATGTACTATTCCAAAATGTATCACTGAGGTGACAGAAGTTGATTTCGGAACATCATTTTTGAACAGGAGCTTTAATGGTTTTGTGACATATGATAACTTACCTAAGCCCCGGACCTATCGAATTGGTCAAAAAATGAAAATTTCAAAAGTGCCCCCATTTCTGCATTAAACTTTAGGTACTATTCCAAAATGTATCACTGAGGTGACAGAAGTTGATTTCGGAACATAATTTTTGAACAGGAGCTTTAACGGTTTTGTGACATATGATAACATACCTAAGCCCCGGACCTATCGAATTGGTCAAAAATGAAAATTTCAAAAGTGCCCCTATTTCTGCTTTCAACTTTAGGTACTATTCCAAAATGTATCACTGAGGTGACAGAAGTTGATTTCGGAACATAATTTTTGAACAGGAGCTTTAATGGTTTTGTGACATATGATAACTTACCTAAGCCCCGGACCTATCGAATTGATCAAAAATGAAAATTTCAAAAGTGCCCCTATTTTTGCTTTAAACTTTAGGTACTATTCCAAAATGTATCACTGAGGTGACAGAAGTTGATTTCGGAACATAATTTTTGAACAGGAGCTTTAACGGTTTTGTGACATATGATAATTTACCTAAGCCCCGGACCTATCGAATTGATCAAAAATGAAAAATTCAAATTTACCCCTATTTCTGCTTTAAATTTTAGGTACTATTCCAAAATGTATCACTGAAGTGACAGAAGTTGATTTCGGAACATAATTTTTGAACAGGAGCTTTAATGGTTTTGTGACATATGATAACTTACCTAAGCCCCGGACCTATCGAATTGGTCAAAAATGAAAATTTCAAAAGTGCCCCCATTTCTGCATTAAACTTTAGGTACTATTCCAAAATGTATCACTGAGGTGACAGAAGTTGATTTCGGAACATAATTTTTGAACAGGAGCTTTAACGGTTTTGTGACATATGATAACATACCTAAGCCCCGGACCTATCGAATTGGTCAAAAATGAAAATTTCAAAAGTGCCCCTATTTCTGCTTTCAACTTTAGGTACTATTCCAAAATGTATCACTGAGGTGACAGAAGTTGATTTCGGAACATAATTTTTGAACAGGAGCTTTAATGGTTTTGTGACATATGATAACTTACCTAAGCCCCGGACCTATCGAATTGATCAAAAATGAAAATTTCAAAAGTGCCCCTATTTTTGCTTTAAACTTTAGGTACTATTCCAAAATGTATCACTGAGGTGACAGAAGTTGATTTCGGAACATAATTTTTGAACAGGAGCTTTAACGGTTTTGTGACATATGATAATTTACCTAAGCCCCGGACCTATCGAATTGATCAAAAATGAAAAATTCAAATTTACCCCTATTTCTGCTTTAAATTTTAGGTACTATTCCAAAATGTATCACTGAAGTGACAGAAGTTGATTTCGGAACATAATTTTTGAACAGGAGCTTTAATGGTTTTGTGACATATGATAACTTACCTAAGCCCCGGACCTATCGAATTGGTCAAAAATGAAAATTTCAAAAGTGCCCCTATTTCTGCTTTCAACTTTAGGTACTATTCCAAAATGTATCACTGAGGTGACAGAAGTTGATTTCGGAACATAATTTTTGAACAGGAGCTTTAATGGTTTTGTGACATATGATAACTTACCTAAGCCCCGGACCTATCGAATTGATCAAAAATGAAAATTTCAAAAGTGCCCCTATTTTTGCTTTAAACTTTAGGTACTATTCCAAAATGTATCACTGAGGTGACAGAAGTTGATTTCGGAACATAATTTTTGAACAGGAGCTTTAACGGTTTTGTGACATATGATAATTTACCTAAGCCCCGGACCTATCGAATTGATCAAAAATGAAAAATTCAAATTTACCCCTATTTCTGCTTTAAATTTTAGGTACTATTCCAAAATGTATCACTGAAGTGACAGAAGTTGATTTCGGAACATAATTTTTGAACAGGAGCTTTAATGGTTTTGTGACATATGATAACTTACCTAAGCCCCGGACCTATCGAATTGGTCAAAAATGAAAATTTCAAAAGTGCCCCTATTTCTGCTTTAAACTTTAGGTACTATTCCAAAATGTATCACTGAGGTGACAGAAGTTGATTTCGGAACATAATTTTTGAACAGGAGCTTTAACGGTTTTGTGACATATGATAACTTACCTAAGCCCCGGACCTATCGAATTGGTCAAAAATGAAAATTTCAAAAGTGCCCCTATTTCTGCTTTCAACTTTAGGTACTATTCCAAAATGTATCACTGAGGTGACAGAAGTTGATTTCGGAACATAATTTTTGAACAGGAGCTTTAACGGTTTTGTGACATATGATAACTTACCTAAGCCCCGGACCTATCGAATTGATCAAAAATGAAAATTTCAAAAGTGCCCCTATTTCTTCTTTAAATTTTAGGTACTATTCCAAAATGTATCACTGAGGTGACAGAAGTTGATTTCGGAACATCATTTTTGAACAGGAGCTTTAATGGTTTTGTGACATATGATAACTTACCTAAGCCCCGGACCTATCGAATTGGTCAAAAAATGAAAATTTCAAAAGTGCCCCCATTTCTGCATTAAACTTTAGGTACTATTCCAAAATGTATCACTGAGGTGACAGAAGTTGATTTCGGAACATAATTTTTGAACAGGAGCTTTAACGGTTTTGTGACATATGATAACATACCTAAGCCCCGGACCTATCGAATTGGTCAAAAATGAAAATTTCAAAAGTGCCCCTATTTCTGCTTTCAACTTTAGGTACTATTCCAAAATGTATCACTGAGGTGACAGAAGTTGATTTCGGAACATAATTTTTGAACAGGAGCTTTAATGGTTTTGTGACATATGATAACTTACCTAAGCCCCGGACCTATCGAATTGATCAAAAATGAAAATTTCAAAAGTGCCCCTATTTTTGCTTTAAACTTTAGGTACTATTCCAAAATGTATCACTGAGGTGACAGAAGTTGATTTCGGAACATAATTTTTGAACAGGAGCTTTAACGGTTTTGTGACATATGATAATTTACCTAAGCCCCGGACCTATCGAATTGATCAAAATGAAAAATTCAAATTTACCCCTATTTCTGCTTTAAATTTTAGGTACTATTCCAAAATGTATCACTGAAGTGACAGAAGTTGATTTCGGAACATAATTTTTGAACAGGAGCTTTAACGGTTTTGTGACATATGATAACTTACCTAAGCCCCGGACCTATCAAATTGATCAAAAATGAAAATTTCAAAAGTGCCCCTATTTCTGCTTTAAACTTTAGGTACTATTCCAAAATGTATCACTGAGGTGACAGAAGTTGGTTTCGGAACATAATTTTTGAACAGGAGCTTTAATGGTTTTGTGACATATGATAACTTACCTAAGCCCCGGACCTATCGAATTGGTCCAAAATGAAAATTTCAAAAGTGCCCCTATTTCTGCATTAAACTTTAGGTACTATTCCAAAATGTATCACTGAGGTGATAGAAGTTGATTTCGGAACATTATTTTTGAACAGGAGCTTTAACGATTTTGTGACATATGATAACATACCTAAGCACCGGACCTATCGAATTGGTCAAAAATGAAAATTTCAAAAGTGCCCCTATTTCTGCTTTCAACTTTAGGTACTATTCCAAAATGTATCACTGAGGTGACAGAAGTTGATTTCGGAACATAATTTTTGAACAGGAGCTTTAACGGTTTTGTGACATATGATAACTTACCTAAGCCCCGGACCTATCGAATTGATCAAAAATGAAAATTTCAAAAGTGCCCCTATTTCTGCTTTAAACTTTAGGTACTATTCCAAAATGTATCACTGAGGTGACAGAAGTTGATTTCGGAACATCATTTTTGAACAGGAGCTTTAATGGTTTTGTGACATATGATAACTTACCTAAGCCCCGGACCTATTGAATTGGTCAAAAAATGAAAATTTCAAAAGTGCCCCCATTTCTGCATTAAACTTTAGGTACTATTCCAAAATGTATCACTGAGGTGACAGAAGTTGATTTCGGAACATAATTTTTGAACAGGAGCTTTAATGGTTTTGTGACATATGATAACTTACCTAAGCCCCGGACCTATCGAATTGATCAAAAATGAAAAATTCAAATTTACCCCTATTTCTGCTTTAAATTTTAGGTACTATTCCAAAATGTATCACTGAGGTGAAAGAAGTTGATTTCGGAACATAATTTTTGAACAGGAGCTTTAATGGTTTTGTGACATATGATAACTTACCTAAGCCCCGGACCTATCGAATTGATCAAAAATGAAAAATTCAAATTTACCCCTATTTCTGCTTTAAATTTTAGGTACTATTCCAAAATGTATCACTGAAGTGACAGAAGTTGATTTCGGAACATAATTTTTGAACAGGAGCTTTAATGGTTTTGTGACATATGATAACTTACCTAAGCCACGGACCTATCGAATTGGTCAAAAATGAAAATTTCAAAAGTGCCCCTATTTCTGCTTTAAACTTTAGGTACTATTCCAAAATGTATCATTGAGGTGACAGAAGTTGATTTCGGAACATAATTTTTGAACAGGAGCTTTAACGGTTTTGTGACATATGATAACTTACCTAAGCCCCGGACCTATCAAATTGATCAAAAATGAAAATTTCAAAAGTGCCCCTATTTCTGCTTTAAACTTTATGTACTATTCCAAAATGTATCACTGAGGTGACAGAAGTTGATTTCGGAACATCATTTTTGAACAGGAGCTTTAATGGTTTTGTGACATATGATAACTTACCTAAGCCCCGGACCTATCGAATTGGTCAAAAAATGAAAATTTCAAAAGTGCCCCCATTTCTGCATTAAACTTTAGGTACTATTCCAAAATGTATCACTGAGGTGACAGAAGTTGATTTCGGAACATAATTTTTGAACAGGAGCTTTAATGGTTTTGTGACATATGATAACTTACCTAAGCCCCGGACCTATCGAATTGGTCAAAAATGAAAATTTCAAAAGTGCCCCTATTTCTGCTTTCAACTTTAGGTACTATTCCAAAATGTATCACTGAGGTGACAGAAGTTGATTTCGGAACATCATTTTTGAACAGGAGCTTTAATGGTTTTGTGACATATGATAACTTACCTAAGCCCCGGACCTATCGAATTGGTCAAAAATGAAAATTTCAAAAGTGCCCCTATTTCTGCTTTCAACTTTAGGTACTATTCCAAAATGTATCACTGAAGTGACAGAAGTTGATTTCGGAACATAATTTTTGAACAGGAGCTTTAATGGTTTTGTGACATATGATAACTTACCTAAGCCCCGGACCTATCGAATTGATCAAAAATGAAAATTTCAAAAGTGCCCCTATTTTTGCTTTAAACTTTAGGTACTATTCCAAAATGTATCACTGAGGTGACAGAAGTTGATTTCGGAACATAATTTTTGAACAGGAGCTTTAACGGTTTTGTGACATATGATAATTTACCTAAGCCCCGGACCTATCGAATTGATCAAAAATGAAAAATTCAAATTTACCCCTATTTCTGCTTTAAATTTTAGGTACTATTCCAAAATGTATCACTGAAGTGACAGAAGTTGATTTCGGAACATAATTTTTGAACAGGAGCTTTAATGGTTTTGTGACATATGATAACTTACCTAAGCCCCGGACCTATCGAATTGGTCAAAAATGAAAATTTCAAAAGTGCCCCTATTTCTGCTTTAAACTTTAGGTACTATTCCAAAATGTATCATTGAGGTGACAGAAGTTGATTTCGGAACATAATTTTTGAACAGGAGCTTTAACGGTTTTGTGACATATGATAACTTACCTAAGCCCCGGACCTATCAAATTGATCAAAAATGAAAATTTCAAAAGTGCCCCTATTTCTGCTTTAAACTTTATGTACTATTCCAAAATGTATCACTGAGGTGACAGAAGTTGATTTCGGAACATCATTTTTGAACAGGAGCTTTAATGGTTTTGTGACATATGATAACTTACCTAACCCCCGGACCTATCGAATTGGTCAAAAAAATGAAAATTTCAAAAGTGCCCCCATTTCTGCATTAAACTTTAGGTACTATTCCAAAATGTATCACTGAGGTGACAGAAGTTGATTTCGGAACATAATTTTTGAACAGGAGCTTTAACGGTTTTGTGACATATGATAACATACCTAAGCCCCGGACCTATCGAATTGGTCAAAAATGAAAATTTCAAAAGTGCCCCTATTTCTGCTTTCAACTTTAGGTACTATTCCAAAATGTATCACTGAGGTGACAGAAGTTGATTTCGAAACATAATTTTTGAACAGGAGCTTTAACGGTTTTGTGACATATGATAACTTACCTAAGCCCCGGACCTATCGAATTGATCAAAAATGAAAATTTCAAAAGTGCCCCTATTTCTGCTTTAAACTTTAGGTACTATTCCAAAATGTATCACTGAGGTGACAGAAGTTGATTTCGGAACATCATTTTTGAACAGGAGCTTTAATGGTTTTGTGACATATGATAACTTACCTAAGCCCCGGACCTATCGAATTGGTCAAAAAATGAAAATTTCAAAAGTGCCCCCATTTCTGCATTAAACTTTAGGTACTATTCCAAAATGTATCACTGAGGTGACAGAAGTTGATTTCGGAACATAATTTTTGAACAGGAGCTTTAATGGTTTTGTGACATATGATAACTTACCTAAGCCCCGGACCTATCGAATTGATCAAAAATGAAAAATTCAAATTTACCCCTATTTCTGCTTTAAATTTTAGGTACTATTCCAAAATGTATCACTGAAGTGAAAGAAGTTGATTTCGGAACATAATTTTTGAACAGGAGCTTTAATGGTTTTGTGACATATGATAACTTACCTAAGCCCCGGACCTATCGAATTGATCAAAAATGAAAAATTCAAATTTACCCCTATTTCTGCTTTAAATTTTAGGTACTATTCCAAAATGTATCACTGAAGTGACAGAAGTTGATTTCGGAACATAATTTTTGAACAGGAGCTTTAATGGTTTTGTGACATATGATAACTTACCTAAGCCACGGACCTATCGAATTGGTCAAAAATGAAAATTTCAAAAGTGCCCCTATTTCTGCTTTAAACTTTAGGTACTATTCCAAAATGTATCATTGAGGTGACAGAAGTTGATTTCGGAACATAATTTTTGAACAGGAGCTTTAACGGTTTTGTGACATATGATAACTTACCTAAGCCCCGGACCTATCAAATTGATCAAAAATGAAAATTTCAAAAGTGCCCCTATTTCTGCTTTAAACTTTATGTACTATTCCAAAATGTATCACTGAGGTGACAGAAGTTGATTTCGGAACATCATTTTTGAACAGGAGCTTTAATGGTTTTGTGACATATGATAACTTACCTAAGCCCCGGACCTATCGAATTGGTCAAAAATGAAAATTTCAAAAGTGCCCCTATTTCTGCTTTCAACTTTAGGTACTATTCCAAAATGTATCACTGAGGTGACAGAAGTTGATTTCGGAACATAATTTTTGAACAGGAGCTTTAATGGTTTTGTGACATATGATAACTTACCTAAGCCCCGGACCTATCGAATTGATCAAAAATGAAAATTTCAAAAGTGCCCCTATTTTTGCTTTAAACTTTAGGTACTATTCCAAAATGTATCACTGAGGTGACAGAAGTTGATTTCGGAACATAATTTTTGAACAGGAGCTTTAACGGTTTTGTGACATATGATAATTTACCTAAGCCCCGGACCTATCGAATTGATCAAAAATGAAAAATTCAAATTTACCCCTATTTCTGCTTTAAATTTTAGGTACTATTCCAAAATGTATCACTGAGGTGACAGAAGTTGATTTCGGAACATAATTTTTGAACAGGAGCTTTAATGGTTTTGTGACATATGATAACTTACCTAAGCCCCGGACCTATCGAATTGGTCAAAAATGAAAATTTCAAAAGTGCCCCCATTTCTGCATTAAACTTTAGGTACTATTCCAAAATGTATCACTGAGGTGACAGAAGTTGATTTCGGAACATAATTTTTGAACAGGAGCTTTAACGGTTTTGTGACATATGATAACATACCTAAGCCCCGGACCTATCGAATTGGTCAAAAATGAAAATTTCAAAAGTGCCCCTATTTCTGCTTTCAACTTTAGGTACTATTCCAAAATGTATCACTGAGGTGACAGAAGTTGATTTCGGAACATAATTTTTGAACAGGAGCTTTAATGGTTTTGTGACATATGATAACTTACCTAAGCCCCGGACCTATCGAATTGATCAAAAATGAAAATTTCAAAAGTGCCCCTATTTTTGCTTTAAACTTTAGGTACTATTCCAAAATGTATCACTGAGGTGACAGAAGTTGATTTCGGAACATAATTTTTGAACAGGAGCTTTAACGGTTTTGTGACATATGATAATTTACCTAAGCCCCGGACCTATCGAATTGATCAAAAATGAAAAATTCAAATTTACCCCTATTTCTGCTTTAAATTTTAGGTACTATTCCAAAATGTATCACTGAAGTGACAGAAGTTGATTTCGGAACATAATTTTTGAACAGGAGCTTTAATGGTTTTGTGACATATGATAACTTACCTAAGCCCCGGACCTATCGAATTGGTCAAAAATGAAAATTTCAAAAGTGCCCCTATTTCTGCTTTCAACTTTAGGTACTATTCCAAAATGTATCACTGAGGTGACAGAAGTTGATTTCGGAACATAATTTTTGAACAGGAGCTTTAATGGTTTTGTGACATATGATAACTTACCTAAGCCCCGGACCTATCGAATTGATCAAAAATGAAAATTTCAAAAGTGCCCCTATTTTTGCTTTAAACTTTAGGTACTATTCCAAAATGTATCACTGAGGTGACAGAAGTTGATTTCGGAACATAATTTTTGAACAGGAGCTTTAACGGTTTTGTGACATATGATAATTTACCTAAGCCCCGGACCTATCGAATTGATCAAAAATGAAAAATTCAAATTTACCCCTATTTCTGCTTTAAATTTTAGGTACTATTCCAAAATGTATCACTGAAGTGACAGAAGTTGATTTCGGAACATAATTTTTGAACAGGAGCTTTAATGGTTTTGTGACATATGATAACTTACCTAAGCCACGGACCTATCGAATTGGTCAAAAATGAAAATTTCAAAAGTGCCCCTATTTCTGCTTTAAACTTTAGGTACTATTCCAAAATGTATCATTGAGGTGACAGAAGTTGATTTCGGAACATAATTTTTGAACAGGAGCTTTAACGGTTTTGTGACATATGATAACTTACCTAAGCCCCGGACCTATCAAATTGATCAAAAATGAAAATTTCAAAAGTGCCCCTATTTCTGCTTTAAACTTTATGTACTATTCCAAAATGTATCACTGAGGTGACAGAAGTTGATTTCGGAACATCATTTTTGAACAGGAGCTTTAATGGTTTTGTGACATATGATAACTTACCTAAGCCCCGGACCTATCGAATTGGTCAAAAAATGAAAATTTCAAAAGTGCCCCCATTTCTGCATTAAACTTTAGGTACTATTCCAAAATGTATCACTGAGGTGACAGAAGTTGATTTCGGAACATAATTTTTGAACAGGAGCTTTAACGGTTTTGTGACATATGATAACATACCTAAGCCCCGGACCTATCGAATTGGTCAAAAATGAAAATTTCAAAAGTGCCCCTATTTCTGCTTTCAACTTTAGGTACTATTCCAAAATGTATCACTGAGGTGACAGAAGTTGATTTCGGAACATAATTTTTGAACAGGAGCTTTAATGGTTTTGTGACATATGATAACTTACCTAAGCCCCGGACCTATCGAATTGATCAAAAATGAAAATTTCAAAAGTGCCCCTATTTTTGCTTTAAACTTTAGGTACTATTCCAAAATGTATCACTGAGGTGACAGAAGTTGATTTCGGAACATAATTTTTGAACAGGAGCTTTAACGGTTTTGTGACATATGATAATTTACCTAAGCCCCGGACCTATCGAATTGATCAAAAATGAAAAATTCAAATTTACCCCTATTTCTGCTTTAAATTTTAGGTACTATTCCAAAATGTATCACTGAAGTGACAGAAGTTGATTTCGGAACATAATTTTTGAACAGGAGCTTTAATGGTTTTGTGACATATGATAACTTACCTAAGCCCCGGACCTATCGAATTGGTCAAAAATGAAAATTTCAAAAGTGCCCCCATTTCTGCATTAAACTTTAGGTACTATTCCAAAATGTATCACTGAGGTGACAGAAGTTGATTTCGGAACATAATTTTTGAACAGGAGCTTTAACGGTTTTGTGACATATGATAACATACCTAAGCCCCGGACCTATCGAATTGGTCAAAAATGAAAATTTCAAAAGTGCCCCTATTTCTGCTTTCAACTTTAGGTACTATTCCAAAATGTATCACTGAGGTGACAGAAGTTGATTTCGGAACATAATTTTTGAACAGGAGCTTTAATGGTTTTGTGACATATGATAACTTACCTAAGCCCCGGACCTATCGAATTGATCAAAAATGAAAATTTCAAAAGTGCCCCTATTTTTGCTTTAAACTTTAGGTACTATTCCAAAATGTATCACTGAGGTGACAGAAGTTGATTTCGGAACATAATTTTTGAACAGGAGCTTTAACGGTTTTGTGACATATGATAATTTACCTAAGCCCCGGACCTATCGAATTGATCAAAAATGAAAAATTCAAATTTACCCCTATTTCTGCTTTAAATTTTAGGTACTATTCCAAAATGTATCACTGAAGTGACAGAAGTTGATTTCGGAACATAATTTTTGAACAGGAGCTTTAATGGTTTTGTGACATATGATAACTTACCTAAGCCCCGGACCTATCGAATTGGTCAAAAATGAAAATTTCAAAAGTGCCCCTATTTCTGCTTTCAACTTTAGGTACTATTCCAAAATGTATCACTGAGGTGACAGAAGTTGATTTCGGAACATAATTTTTGAACAGGAGCTTTAATGGTTTTGTGACATATGATAACTTACCTAAGCCCCGGACCTATCGAATTGATCAAAAATGAAAATTTCAAAAGTGCCCCTATTTTTGCTTTAAACTTTAGGTACTATTCCAAAATGTATCACTGAGGTGACAGAAGTTGATTTCGGAACATAATTTTTGAACAGGAGCTTTAACGGTTTTGTGACATATGATAATTTACCTAAGCCCCGGACCTATCGAATTGATCAAAAATGAAAAATTCAAATTTACCCCTATTTCTGCTTTAAATTTTAGGTACTATTCCAAAATGTATCACTGAAGTGACAGAAGTTGATTTCGGAACATAATTTTTGAACAGGAGCTTTAATGGTTTTGTGACATATGATAACTTACCTAAGCCCCGGACCTATCGAATTGGTCAAAAATGAAAATTTCAAAAGTGCCCCTATTTCTGCTTTAAACTTTAGGTACTATTCCAAAATGTATCACTGAGGTGACAGAAGTTGATTTCGGAACATAATTTTTGAACAGGAGCTTTAACGGTTTTGTGACATATGATAACTTACCTAAGCCCCGGACCTATCGAATTGGTCAAAAATGAAAATTTCAAAAGTGCCCCTATTTCTGCTTTCAACTTTAGGTACTATTCCAAAATGTATCACTGAGGTGACAGAAGTTGATTTCGGAACATAATTTTTGAACAGGAGCTTTAACGGTTTTGTGACATATGATAACTTACCTAAGCCCCGGACCTATCGAATTGATCAAAAATGAAAATTTCAAAAGTGCCCCTATTTCTTCTTTAAATTTTAGGTACTATTCCAAAATGTATCACTGAGGTGACAGAAGTTGATTTCGGAACATCATTTTTGAACAGGAGCTTTAATGGTTTTGTGACATATGATAACTTACCTAAGCCCCGGACCTATCGAATTGGTCAAAAAATGAAAATTTCAAAAGTGCCCCCATTTCTGCATTAAACTTTAGGTACTATTCCAAAATGTATCACTGAGGTGACAGAAGTTGATTTCGGAACATAATTTTTGAACAGGAGCTTTAACGGTTTTGTGACATATGATAACATACCTAAGCCCCGGACCTATCGAATTGGTCAAAAATGAAAATTTCAAAAGTGCCCCTATTTCTGCTTTCAACTTTAGGTACTATTCCAAAATGTATCACTGAGGTGACAGAAGTTGATTTCGGAACATAATTTTTGAACAGGAGCTTTAATGGTTTTGTGACATATGATAACTTACCTAAGCCCCGGACCTATCGAATTGATCAAAAATGAAAATTTCAAAAGTGCCCCTATTTTTGCTTTAAACTTTAGGTACTATTCCAAAATGTATCACTGAGGTGACAGAAGTTGATTTCGGAACATAATTTTTGAACAGGAGCTTTAACGGTTTTGTGACATATGATAATTTACCTAAGCCCCGGACCTATCGAATTGATCAAAATGAAAAATTCAAATTTACCCCTATTTCTGCTTTAAATTTTAGGTACTATTCCAAAATGTATCACTGAAGTGACAGAAGTTGATTTCGGAACATAATTTTTGAACAGGAGCTTTAACGGTTTTGTGACATATGATAACTTACCTAAGCCCCGGACCTATCAAATTGATCAAAAATGAAAATTTCAAAAGTGCCCCTATTTCTGCTTTAAACTTTAGGTACTATTCCAAAATGTATCACTGAGGTGACAGAAGTTGGTTTCGGAACATAATTTTTGAACAGGAGCTTTAATGGTTTTGTGACATATGATAACTTACCTAAGCCCCGGACCTATCGAATTGGTCCAAAATGAAAATTTCAAAAGTGCCCCTATTTCTGCATTAAACTTTAGGTACTATTCCAAAATGTATCACTGAGGTGATAGAAGTTGATTTCGGAACATTATTTTTGAACAGGAGCTTTAACGATTTTGTGACATATGATAACATACCTAAGCACCGGACCTATCGAATTGGTCAAAAATGAAAATTTCAAAAGTGCCCCTATTTCTGCTTTCAACTTTAGGTACTATTCCAAAATGTATCACTGAGGTGACAGAAGTTGATTTCGGAACATAATTTTTGAACAGGAGCTTTAACGGTTTTGTGACATATGATAACTTACCTAAGCCCCGGACCTATCGAATTGATCAAAAATGAAAATTTCAAAAGTGCCCCTATTTCTGCTTTAAACTTTAGGTACTATTCCAAAATGTATCACTGAGGTGACAGAAGTTGATTTCGGAACATCATTTTTGAACAGGAGCTTTAATGGTTTTGTGACATATGATAACTTACCTAAGCCCCGGACCTATCGAATTGGTCAAAAAATGAAAATTTCAAAAGTGCCCCCATTTCTGCATTAAACTTTAGGTACTATTCCAAAATGTATCACTGAGGTGACAGAAGTTGATTTCGGAACATAATTTTTGAACAGGAGCTTTAATGGTTTTGTGACATATGATAACTTACCTAAGCCCCGGACCTATCGAATTGATCAAAAATGAAAAATTCAAATTTACCCCTATTTCTGCTTTAAATTTTAGGTACTATTCCAAAATGTATCACTGAGGTGAAAGAAGTTGATTTCGGAACATAATTTTTGAACAGGAGCTTTAATGGTTTTGTGACATATGATAACTTACCTAAGCCCCGGACCTATCGAATTGATCAAAAATGAAAAATTCAAATTTACCCCTATTTCTGCTTTAAATTTTAGGTACTATTCCAAAATGTATCACTGAAGTGACAGAAGTTGATTTCGGAACATAATTTTTGAACAGGAGCTTTAATGGTTTTGTGACATATGATAACTTACCTAAGCCACGGACCTATCGAATTGGTCAAAAATGAAAATTTCAAAAGTGCCCCTATTTCTGCTTTAAACTTTAGGTACTATTCCAAAATGTATCATTGAGGTGACAGAAGTTGATTTCGGAACATAATTTTTGAACAGGAGCTTTAACGGTTTTGTGACATATGATAACTTACCTAAGCCCCGGACCTATCAAATTGATCAAAAATGAAAATTTCAAAAGTGCCCCTATTTCTGCTTTAAACTTTATGTACTATTCCAAAATGTATCACTGAGGTGACAGAAGTTGATTTCGGAACATCATTTTTGAACAGGAGCTTTAATGGTTTTGTGACATATGATAACTTACCTAAGCCCCGGACCTATCGAATTGGTCAAAAAATGAAAATTTCAAAAGTGCCCCCATTTCTGCATTAAACTTTAGGTACTATTCCAAAATGTATCACTGAGGTGACAGAAGTTGATTTCGGAACATAATTTTTGAACAGGAGCTTTAACGGTTTTGTGACATATGATAACATACCTAAGCCCCGGACCTATCGAATTGGTCAAAAATGAAAATTTCAAAAGTGCCCCTATTTCTGCTTTCAACTTTAGGTACTATTCCAAAATGTATCACTGAAGTGACAGAAGTTGATTTCGGAACATAATTTTTGAACAGGAGCTTTAATGGTTTTGTGACATATGATAACTTACCTAAGCCCCGGACCTATCGAATTGATCAAAAATGAAAATTTCAAAAGTGCCCCTATTTTTGCTTTAAACTTTAGGTACTATTCCAAAATGTATCACTGAGGTGACAGAAGTTGATTTCGGAACATAATTTTTGAACAGGAGCTTTAACGGTTTTGTGACATATGATAATTTACCTAAGCCCCGGACCTATCGAATTGATCAAAAATGAAAAATTCAAATTTACCCCTATTTCTGCTTTAAATTTTAGGTACTATTCCAAAATGTATCACTGAAGTGACAGAAGTTGATTTCGGAACATAATTTTTGAACAGGAGCTTTAATGGTTTTGTGACATATGATAACTTACCTAAGCCCCGGACCTATCGAATTGGTCAAAAATGAAAATTTCAAAAGTGCCCCTATTTCTGCTTTAAACTTTAGGTACTATTCCAAAATGTATCATTGAGGTGACAGAAGTTGATTTCGGAACATAATTTTTGAACAGGAGCTTTAACGGTTTTGTGACATATGATAACTTACCTAAGCCCCGGACCTATCAAATTGATCAAAAATGAAAATTTCAAAAGTGCCCCTATTTCTGCTTTAAACTTTATGTACTATTCCAAAATGTATCACTGAGGTGACAGAAGTTGATTTCGGAACATCATTTTTGAACAGGAGCTTTAATGGTTTTGTGACATATGATAACTTACCTAACCCCCGGACCTATCGAATTGGTCAAAAAAATGAAAATTTCAAAAGTGCCCCCATTTCTGCATTAAACTTTAGGTACTATTCCAAAATGTATCACTGAGGTGACAGAAGTTGATTTCGGAACATAATTTTTGAACAGGAGCTTTAACGGTTTTGTGACATATGATAACATACCTAAGCCCCGGACCTATCGAATTGGTCAAAAATGAAAATTTCAAAAGTGCCCCTATTTCTGCTTTCAACTTTAGGTACTATTCCAAAATGTATCACTGAGGTGACAGAAGTTGATTTCGAAACATAATTTTTGAACAGGAGCTTTAACGGTTTTGTGACATATGATAACTTACCTAAGCCCCGGACCTATCGAATTGATCAAAAATGAAAATTTCAAAAGTGCCCCTATTTCTGCTTTAAACTTTAGGTACTATTCCAAAATGTATCACTGAGGTGACAGAAGTTGATTTCGGAACATCATTTTTGAACAGGAGCTTTAATGGTTTTGTGACATATGATAACTTACCTAAGCCCCGGACCTATCGAATTGGTCAAAAAATGAAAATTTCAAAAGTGCCCCCATTTCTGCATTAAACTTTAGGTACTATTCCAAAATGTATCACTGAGGTGACAGAAGTTGATTTCGGAACATAATTTTTGAACAGGAGCTTTAATGGTTTTGTGACATATGATAACTTACCTAAGCCCCGGACCTATCGAATTGATCAAAAATGAAAAATTCAAATTTACCCCTATTTCTGCTTTAAATTTTAGGTACTATTCCAAAATGTATCACTGAAGTGAAAGAAGTTGATTTCGGAACATAATTTTTGAACAGGAGCTTTAATGGTTTTGTGACATATGATAACTTACCTAAGCCCCGGACCTATCGAATTGATCAAAAATGAAAAATTCAAATTTACCCCTATTTCTGCTTTAAATTTTAGGTACTATTCCAAAATGTATCACTGAAGTGACAGAAGTTGATTTCGGAACATAATTTTTGAACAGGAGCTTTAATGGTTTTGTGACATATGATAACTTACCTAAGCCACGGACCTATCGAATTGGTCAAAAATGAAAATTTCAAAAGTGCCCCTATTTCTGCTTTAAACTTTAGGTACTATTCCAAAATGTATCATTGAGGTGACAGAAGTTGATTTCGGAACATAATTTTTGAACAGGAGCTTTAACGGTTTTGTGACATATGATAACTTACCTAAGCCCCGGACCTATCAAATTGATCAAAAATGAAAATTTCAAAAGTGCCCCTATTTCTGCTTTAAACTTTATGTACTATTCCAAAATGTATCACTGAGGTGACAGAAGTTGATTTCGGAACATCATTTTTGAACAGGAGCTTTAATGGTTTTGTGACATATGATAACTTACCTAAGCCCCGGACCTATCGAATTGGTCAAAAAATGAAAATTTCAAAAGTGCCCCCATTTCTGCATTAAACTTTAGGTACTATTCCAAAATGTATCACTGAGGTGACAGAAGTTGATTTCGGAACATAATTTTTGAACAGGAGCTTTAACGGTTTTGTGACATATGATAACATACCTAAGCCCCGGACCTATCGAATTGGTCAAAAATGAAAATTTCAAAAGTGCCCCTATTTCTGCTTTCAACTTTAGGTACTATTCCAAAATGTATCACTGAGGTGACAGAAGTTGATTTCGGAACATAATTTTTGAACAGGAGCTTTAATGGTTTTGTGACATATGATAACTTACCTAAGCCCCGGACCTATCGAATTGATCAAAAATGAAAATTTCAAAAGTGCCCCTATTTTTGCTTTAAACTTTAGGTACTATTCCAAAATGTATCACTGAGGTGACAGAAGTTGATTTCGGAACATAATTTTTGAACAGGAGCTTTAACGGTTTTGTGACATATGATAATTTACCTAAGCCCCGGACCTATCGAATTGATCAAAAATGAAAAATTCAAATTTACCCCTATTTCTGCTTTAAATTTTAGGTACTATTCCAAAATGTATCACTGAGGTGACAGAAGTTGATTTCGGAACATAATTTTTGAACAGGAGCTTTAATGGTTTTGTGACATATGATAACTTACCTAAGCCCCGGACCTATCGAATTGGTCAAAAATGAAAATTTCAAAAGTGCCCCCATTTCTGCATTAAACTTTAGGTACTATTCCAAAATGTATCACTGAGGTGACAGAAGTTGATTTCGGAACATAATTTTTGAACAGGAGCTTTAACGGTTTTGTGACATATGATAACATACCTAAGCCCCGGACCTATCGAATTGGTCAAAAATGAAAATTTCAAAAGTGCCCCTATTTCTGCTTTCAACTTTAGGTACTATTCCAAAATGTATCACTGAGGTGACAGAAGTTGATTTCGGAACATAATTTTTGAACAGGAGCTTTAATGGTTTTGTGACATATGATAACTTACCTAAGCCCCGGACCTATCGAATTGATCAAAAATTAAAATTTCAAAAGTGCCCCTATTTTTGCTTTAAACTTTAGGTACTATTCCAAAATGTATCACTGAGGTGACAGAAGTTGATTTCGGAACATAATTTTTGAACAGGAGCTTTAACGGTTTTGTGACATATGATAATTTACCTAAGCCCCGGACCTATCGAATTGATCAAAAATGAAAAATTCAAATTTACCCCTATTTCTGCTTTAAATTTTAGGTACTATTCCAAAATGTATCACTGAAGTGACAGAAGTTGATTTCGGAACATAATTTTTGAACAGGAGCTTTAATGGTTTTGTGACATATGATAACTTACCTAAGCCCCGGACCTATCGAATTGGTCAAAAATGAAAATTTCAAAAGTGCCCCTATTTCTGCTTTCAACTTTAGGTACTATTCCAAAATGTATCACTGAGGTGACAGAAGTTGATTTCGGAACATAATTTTTGAACAGGAGCTTTAATGGTTTTGTGACATATGATAACTTACCTAAGCCCCGGACCTATCGAATTGATCAAAAATGAAAATTTCAAAAGTGCCCCTATTTTTGCTTTAAACTTTAGGTACTATTCCAAAATGTATCACTGAGGTGACAGAAGTTGATTTCGGAACATAATTTTTGAACAGGAGCTTTAACGGTTTTGTGACATATGATAATTTACCTAAGCCCCGGACCTATCGAATTGATCAAAAATGAAAAATTCAAATTTACCCCTATTTCTGCTTTAAATTTTAGGTACTATTCCAAAATGTATCACTGAAGTGACAGAAGTTGATTTCGGAACATAATTTTTGAACAGGAGCTTTAATGGTTTTGTGACATATGATAACTTACCTAAGCCCCGGACCTATCGAATTGGTCAAAAATGAAAATTTCAAAAGTGCCCCTATTTCTGCTTTAAACTTTAGGTACTATTCCAAAATGTATCACTGAGGTGACAGAAGTTGATTTCGGAACATAATTTTTGAACAGGAGCTTTAACGGTTTTGTGACATATGATAACTTACCTAAGCCCCGGACCTATCGAATTGGTCAAAAATGAAAATTTCAAAAGTGCCCCTATTTCTGCTTTCAACTTTAGGTACTATTCCAAAATGTATCACTGAGGTGACAGAAGTTGATTTCGGAACATAATTTTTGAACAGGAGCTTTAACGGTTTTGTGACATATGATAACTTACCTAAGCCCCGGACCTATCGAATTGATCAAAAATGAAAATTTCAAAAGTGCCCCTATTTCTGCTTTAAACTTTAGGTACTATTCCAAAATGTATCACTGAGGTGACAGAAGTTGATTTCGGAACATCATTTTTGAACAGGAGCTTTAACGGTTTTGTGACATATGATAACTTACCTAAGCCCCGGACCTATCGAATTGATCAAAAATGAAAAATTCAAATTTGCCCCTATTTCTTCTTTAAATTTTAGGTACTATTCCAAAATGTATCACTGAGGTGACAGAAGTTGATTTCGGAACATCATTTTTGAACAGGAGCTTTAATGGTTTTGTGACATATGATAACTTACCTAAGCCCCGGACCTATCGAATTGGTCAAAAAATGAAAATTTCAAAAGTGCCCCCATTTCTGCATTAAACTTTAGGTACTATTCCAAAATGTATCACTGAGGTGACAGAAGTTGATTTCGGAACATAATTTTTGAACAGGAGCTTTAACGGTTTTGTGACATATGATAACATACCTAAGCCCCGGACCTATCGAATTGGTCAAAAATGAAAATTTCAAAAGTGCCCCTATTTCTGCTTTCAACTTTAGGTACTATTCCAAAATGTATCACTGAGGTGACAGAAGTTGATTTCGGAACATAATTTTTGAACAGGAGCTTTAATGGTTTTGTGACATATGATAACTTACCTAAGCCCCGGACCTATCGAATTGATCAAAAATGAAAATTTCAAAAGTGCCCCTATTTTTGCTTTAAACTTTAGGTACTATTCCAAAATGTATCACTGAGGTGACAGAAGTTGATTTCGGAACATAATTTTTGAACAGGAGCTTTAACGGTTTTGTGACATATGATAATTTACCTAAGCCCCGGACCTATCGAATTGATCAAAATGAAAAATTCAAATTTACCCCTATTTCTGCTTTAAATTTTAGGTACTATTCCAAAATGTATCACTGAAGTGACAGAAGTTGATTTCGGAACATAATTTTTGAACAGGAGCTTTAACGGTTTTGTGACATATGATAACTTACCTAAGCCCCGGACCTATCAAATTGATCAAAAATGAAAATTTCAAAAGTGCCCCTATTTCTGCTTTAAACTTTAGGTACTATTCCAAAATGTATCACTGAGGTGACAGAAGTTGGTTTCGGAACATAATTTTTGAACAGGAGCTTTAATGGTTTTGTGACATATGATAACTTACCTAAGCCCCGGACCTATCGAATTGGTCCAAAATGAAAATTTCAAAAGTGCCCCTATTTCTGCATTAAACTTTAGGTACTATTCCAAAATGTATCACTGAGGTGATAGAAGTTGATTTCGGAACATTATTTTTGAACAGGAGCTTTAACGATTTTGTGACATATGATAACATACCTAAGCACCGGACCTATCGAATTGGTCAAAAATGAAAATTTCAAAAGTGCCCCTATTTCTGCTTTCAACTTTAGGTACTATTCCAAAATGTATCACTGAGGTGACAGAAGTTGATTTCGGAACATAATTTTTGAACAGGAGCTTTAACGGTTTTGTGACATATGATAACTTACCTAAGCCCCGGACCTATCGAATTGATCAAAAATGAAAATTTCAAAAGTGCCCCTATTTCTGCTTTAAACTTTAGGTACTATTCCAAAATGTATCACTGAGGTGACAGAAGTTGATTTCGGAACATCATTTTTGAACAGGAGCTTTAATGGTTTTGTGACATATGATAACTTACCTAAGCCCCGGACCTATCGAATTGGTCAAAAAATGAAAATTTCAAAAGTGCCCCCATTTCTGCATTAAACTTTAGGTACTATTCCAAAATGTATCACTGAGGTGACAGAAGTTGATTTCGGAACATAATTTTTGAACAGGAGCTTTAATGGTTTTGTGACATATGATAACTTACCTAAGCCCCGGACCTATCGAATTGATCAAAAATGAAAAATTCAAATTTACCCCTATTTCTGCTTTAAATTTTAGGTACTATTCCAAAATGTATCACTGAAGTGAAAGAAGTTGATTTCGGAACATAATTTTTGAACAGGAGCTTTAATGGTTTTGTGACATATGATAACTTACCTAAGCCCCGGACCTATCGAATTGATCAAAAATGAAAAATTCAAATTTACCCCTATTTCTGCTTTAAATTTTAGGTACTATTCCAAAATGTATCACTGAAGTGACAGAAGTTGATTTCGGAACATAATTTTTGAACAGGAGCTTTAATGGTTTTGTGACATATGATAACTTACCTAAGCCACGGACCTATCGAATTGGTCAAAAATGAAAATTTCAAAAGTGCCCCTATTTCTGCTTTAAACTTTAGGTACTATTCCAAAATGTATCATTGAGGTGACAGAAGTTGATTTCGGAACATAATTTTTGAACAGGAGCTTTAACGGTTTTGTGACATATGATAACTTACCTAAGCCCCGGACCTATCAAATTGATCAAAAATGAAAATTTCAAAAGTGCCCCTATTTCTGCTTTAAACTTTATGTACTATTCCAAAATGTATCACTGAGGTGACAGAAGTTGATTTCGGAACATCATTTTTGAACAGGAGCTTTAATGGTTTTGTGACATATGATAACTTACCTAAGCCCCGGACCTATCGAATTGGTCAAAAAATGAAAATTTCAAAAGTGCCCCCATTTCTGCATTAAACTTTAGGTACTATTCCAAAATGTATCACTGAGGTGACAGAAGTTGATTTCGGAACATAATTTTTGAACAGGAGCTTTAACGGTTTTGTGACATATGATAACATACCTAAGCCCCGGACCTATCGAATTGGTCAAAAATGAAAATTTCAAAAGTGCCCCTATTTCTGCTTTCAACTTTAGGTACTATTCCAAAATGTATCACTGAAGTGACAGAAGTTGATTTCGGAACATAATTTTTGAACAGGAGCTTTAATGGTTTTGTGACATATGATAACTTACCTAAGCCCCGGACCTATCGAATTGATCAAAAATGAAAATTTCAAAAGAGCCCCTATTTTTGCTTTAAACTTTAGGTACTATTCCAAAATGTATCACTGAGGTGACAGAAGTTGATTTCGGAACATAATTTTTGAACAGGAGCTTTAACGGTTTTGTGACATATGATAATTTACCTAAGCCCCGGACCTATCGAATTGATCAAAAATGAAAAATTCAAATTTACCCCTATTTCTGCTTTAAATTTTAGGTACTATTCCAAAATGTATCACTGAAGTGACAGAAGTTGATTTCGGAACATAATTTTTGAACAGGAGCTTTAATGGTTTTGTGACATATGATAACTTACCTAAGCCCCGGACCTATCGAATTGGTCAAAAATGAAAATTTCAAAAGTGCCCCTATTTCTGCTTTAAACTTTAGGTACTATTCCAAAATGTATCATTGAGGTGACAGAAGTTGATTTCGGAACATAATTTTTGAACAGGAGCTTTAACGGTTTTGTGACATATGATAACTTACCTAAGCCCCGGACCTATCAAATTGATCAAAAATGAAAATTTCAAAAGTGCCCCTATTTCTGCTTTAAACTTTATGTACTATTCCAAAATGTTTCACTGAGGTGACAGAAGTTGATTTCGGAACATCATTTTTGAACAGGAGCTTTAATGGTTTTGTGACATATGATAACTTACCTAACCCCCGGACCTATCGAATTGGTCAAAAAAATGAAAATTTCAAAAGTGCCCCCATTTCTGCATTAAACTTTAGGTACTATTCCAAAATGTATCACTGAGGTGACAGAAGTTGATTTCGGAACATAATTTTTGAACAGGAGCTTTAACGGTTTTGTGACATATGATAACATACCTAAGCCCCGGACCTATCGAATTGGTCAAAAATGAAAATTTCAAAAGTGCCCCTATTTCTGCTTTCAACTTTAGGTACTATTCCAAAATGTATCACTGAGGTGACAGAAGTTGATTTCGAAACATAATTTTTGAACAGGAGCTTTAATGGTTTTGTGACATATGATAACTAACCTAAGCCCCGGACCTATCGAATTGATCAAAAATGAAAATTTCAAAAGTGCCCCTATTTTTGCTTTAAACTTTAGGTACTTTTCCAAAATGTATCACTGAGGTGACAGAAGTTGATTTCGGAACATAATTTTTGAACAGGAGCTTTAACGGTTTTGTGACATATGATAATTTACCTAAGCCCCGGACCTATCGAATTGATCAAAAATGAAAAATTCAAATTTACCCCTATTTCTGCTTTAAATTTTAGGTACTATTCCAAAATGTATCACTGAAGTGACAGAAGTTGATTTCGGAACATAATTTTTGAACAGGAGCTTTAATGGTTTTGTGACATATGATAACTTACCTAAGCCCCAGACCTATCGAATTGGTCAAAAATGAAAATTTCAAAAGTGCCCCTATTTCTGCTTTAAACTTTAGGTACTATTCCAAAATGTATCATTGAGGTGACAGAAGTTGATTTCGGAACATAATTTTTGAACAGGAGATTTAACGGTTTTGTGACATATGATAACTTACCTAAGCCCCGGACCTATCAAATTGATCAAAAATGAAAATTTCAAAAGTGCCCCTATTTCTGCTTTAAACTTTATGTACTATTCCAAAATGTATCACTGAGGTGACAGAAGTTGATTTCGGAACATCATTTTTGAACAGGAGCTTTAATGGTTTTGTGACATATGATAACTTACCTAAGCCCCGGACCTATCGAATTGGTCAAAAATGAAAATTTCAAAAGTGCCCCTATTTCTGCTTTCAACTTTAGGTACTATTCCAAAATGTATCACTGAGGTGACAGAAGTTGATTTCGGAACATAATTTTTGAACAGGAGCTTTAATGGTTTTGTGACATATGATAACTTACCTAAGCCCCGGACCTATCGAATTGATCAAAAATGAAAATTTCAAAAGTGCCCCTATTTTTGCTTTAAACTTTAGGTACTATTCCAAAATGTATCACTGAGGTGACAGAAGTTGATTTCGGAACATCATTTTTGAACAGGAGCTTTAATGGTTTTGTGACATATGATAACTTACCTAACCCCCGGACCTATCGAATTGGTCAAAAAATGAAAATTTCAAAAGTGCCCCCATTTCTGCATTAAACTTTAGGTACTATTCCAAAATGTATCACTGAGGTGACAGAAGTTGATTTCGGAACATAATTTTTGAACAGGAGCTTTAACGGTTTTGTGACATATGATAACATACCTAAGCCCCGGACCTATCGAATTGGTCAAAAATGAAAATTTCAAAAGTGCCCCTATTTCTGCTTTCAACTTTAGGTACTATTCCAAAATGTATCACTGAGGTGACAGAAGTTGATTTCGGAACATAATTTTTGAACAGGAGCTTTAACGGTTTTGTGACATATGATAATTTACCTAAGCCCCGGACCTATCGAATTGATCAAAAATGAAAAATTCAAATTTACCCCTATTTCTGCTTTAAATTTTAGGTACTATTCCAAAATGTATCACTGAAGTGACAGAAGTTGATTTCGGAACATAATTTTTGAACAGGAGCTTTAATGGTTTTGTGACATATGATAACTTACCTAAGCCCCGGACCTATCGAATTGGTCAAAAATGAAAATTTCAAAAGTGCCCCTATTTCTGCTTTAAACTTTAGGTACTATTCCAAAATGTATCATTGAGGTGACAGAAGTTGATTTCGGAACATAATTTTTGAACAGGAGATTTAACGGTTTTGTGACATATGATAACTTACCTAAGCCCCGGACCTATCAAATTGATCAAAAATGAAAATTTCAAAAGTGCCCCTATTTCTGCTTTAAACTTTATGTACTATTCCAAAATGTATCACTGAGGTGACAGAAGTTGATTTCGGAACATCATTTTTGAACAGGAGCTTTAATGGTTTTGTGACATATGATAACTTACCTAAGCCCCGGACCTATCGAATTGGTCAAAAATGAAAATTTCAAAAGTGCCCCTATTTCTGCTTTCAACTTTAGGTACTATTCCAAAATGTATCACTGAGGTGACAGAAGTTGATTTCGGAACATAATTTTTGAACAGGAGCTTTAATGGTTTTGTGACATATGATAACTTACCTAAGCCCCGGACCTATCGAATTGATCAAAAATGAAAATTTCAAAAGTGCCCCTATTTTTGCTTTAAACTTTAGGTACTATTCCAAAATGTATCACTGAGGTGACAGAAGTTGATTTCGGAACATAATTTTTGAACAGGAGCTTTAACGGTTTTGTGACATATGATAATTTACCTAAGCCCCGGACCTATCGAATTGATCAAAAATGAAAAATTCAAATTTACCCCTATTTCTGCTTTAAATTTTAGGTACTATTCCAAAATGTATCACTGAAGTGACAGAAGTTGATTTCGGAACATAATTTTTGAACAGGAGCTTTAATGGTTTTGTGACATATGATAACTTACCTAAGCCCCGGACCTATTGAATTGGTCAAAAATGAAAATTTCAAAAGTGCCCCTATTTCTGCTTTAAACTTTAGGTACTATTCCAAAATGTATCATTGAGGTGACAGAAGTTGATTTCGGAACATAATTTTTGAACAGGAGCTTTAACGGTTTTGTGACATATGATAACTTACCTAAGCCCCGGACCTATCAAATTGATCAAAAATGAAAATTTCAAAAGTGCCCCTATTTCTGCTTTAAACTTTAGGTACTATTCCAAAATGTATCACTGAGGTGACAGAAGTTGGTTTCGGAACATAATTTTTGAACAGGAGCTTTAATGGTTTTGTGACATATGATAACTTACCTAAGCCCCGGACCTATCGAATTGGTACAAAATGAAAATTTCAAAAGTGCCCCTATTTCTGCATTAAACTTTAGGTACTATTCCAAAATGTATCACTGAGGTGACAGAAGTTGATTTCGGAACATAATTTTTGAACAGGAGCTTTAACAATTTTGTGACATATGATAACATACCTAAGCACCGGACCTATCGAATTGGTCAAAAATGAAAATTTCAAAAGTGCCCCTATTTCTGCTTTCAACTTTAGGTACTATTCCAAAATGTATCACTGAGGTGACAGAAGTTGATTTCGGAACATAATTTTTGAACAGGAGCTTTAACGGTTTTGTGACATATGATAACTTACCTAAGCCCCGGACCTATCGAATTGATCAAAAATGAAAATTTCAAAAGTGCCCCTATTTCTGCTTTAAACTTTAGGTACTATTCCAAAATGTATCACTGAGGTGACAGAAGTTGATTTCGGAACATCATTTTTGAACAGGAGCTTTAACGGTTTTGTGACATATGATAACTTACCTAAGCCCCGGACCTATCGAATTGATCAAAAATGAAAAATTCAAATTTGCCCCTATTTCTGCTTTAAATTTTAGGTACTATTCCAAAATGTATCACTGAGGTGACAGAAGTTGATTTCGGAACATAATTTTTGAACAGGAGCTTTAACGGTTTTGTGACATATGATAATTTACCTAAGCCCCGGACCTATCGAATTGATCAAAAATGAAAAATTCAAATTTACCCCTATTTCTGCTTTAAATTTTAGGTACTATTCCAAAATGTATCACTGAAGTGACAGAAGTTGATTTCGGAACATAATTTTTGAACAGGAGCTTTAATGGTTTTGTGACATATGATAACTTACTTAACCCCCGGACCTATCGAATTGGTCAAAAATGAAAATTTCAAAAGTGCCCCTATTTCTGCTTTAAACTTTAGGTACTATTCCAAAATGTATCATTGAGGTGACAGAAGTTGATTTCGGAACATAATTTTTGAACAGGAGATTTAACGGTTTTGTGACATATGATAACTTACCTAAGCCCCGGACCTATCAAATTGATCAAAAATGAAAATTTCAAAAGTGCCCCTATTTCTGCTTTAAACTTTATGTACTATTCCAAAATGTATCACTGAGGTGACAGAAGTTGATTTCGGAACATCATTTTTGAACAGGAGCTTTAATGGTTTTGTGACATATGATAACTTACCTAAGCCCCGGACCTATCGAATTGGTCAAAAATGAAAATTTCAAAAGTGCCCCTATTTCTGCTTTCAACTTTAGGTACTATTCCAAAATGTATCACTGAGGTGACAGAAGTTGATTTCGGAACATAATTTTTGAACAGGAGCTTTAATGGTTTTGTGACATATGATAACTTACCTAAGCCCCGGACCTATCGAATTGATCAAAAATGAAAATTTCAAAAGTGCCCCTATTTTTGCTTTAAACTTTAGGTACTATTCCAAAATGTATCACTGAGGTGACAGAAGTTGATTTCGGAACATAATTTTTGAACAGGAGCTTTAACGGTTTTGTGACATATGATAATTTACCTAAGCCCCGGACCTATCGAATTGATCAAAAATGAAAAATTCAAATTTACCCCTATTTCTGCTTTAAATTTTAGGTACTATTCCAAAATGTATCACTGAAGTGACAGAAGTTGATTTCGGAACATAATTTTTGAACAGGAGCTTTAATGGTTTTGTGACATATGATAACTTACCTAAGCCCCGGACCTATTGAATTGGTCAAAAATGAAAATTTCAAAAGTGCCCCTATTTCTGCTTTAAACTTTAGGTACTATTCCAAAATGTATCATTGAGGTGACAGAAGTTGATTTCGGAACATAATTTTTGAACAGGAGCTTTAACGGTTTTGTGACATATGATAACTTACCTAAGCCCCGGACCTATCAAATTGATCAAAAATGAAAATTTCAAAAGTGCCCCTATTTCTGCTTTAAACTTTAGGTACTATTCCAAAATGTATCACTGAGGTGACAGAAGTTGGTTTCGGAACATAATTTTTGAACAGGAGCTTTAATGGTTTTGTGACATATGATAACTTACCTAAGCCCCGGACCTATCGAATTGGTCCAAAATGAAAATTTCAAAAGTGCCCCTATTTCTGCATTAAACTTTAGGTACTATTCCAAAATGTATCACTGAGGTGACAGAAGTTGATTTCGGAACATAATTTTTGAACAGGAGCTTTAACAATTTTGTGACATATGATAACATACCTAAGCACCGGACCTATCGAATTGGTCAAAAATGAAAATTTCAAAAGTGCCCCTATTTCTGCTTTCAACTTTAGGTACTATTCCAAAATGTATCACTGAGGTGACAGAAGTTGATTTCGGAACATAATTTTTGAACAGGAGCTTTAACGGTTTTGTGACATATGATAACTTACCTAAGCCCCGGACCTATCGAATTGATCAAAAATGAAAATTTCAAAAGTGCCCCTATTTCTGCTTTAAACTTTAGGTACTATTCCAAAATGTATCACTGAGGTGACAGAAGTTGATTTCGGAACATCATTTTTGAACAGGAGCTTTAACGGTTTTGTGACATATGATAACTTACCTAAGCCCCGGACCTATCGAATTGATCAAAAATGAAAAATTCAAATTTGCCCCTATTTCTGCTTTAAATTTTAGGTACTATTCCAAAATGTATCACTGAGGTGACAGAAGTTGATTTCGGAACATAATTTTTGAACAGGAGCTTTAATGGTTTTGTGACATATGATAACTTACCTAAGCCCCGGACCTATCGAATTGGTCAAAAAATGAAAATTTCAAAAGTGCCCCCATTTCTGCATTAAACTTTAGGTACTATTCCAAAATGTATCACTGAGGTGACAGAAGTTGATTTCGGAACATAATTTTTGAACAGGAGTTTTAACGGTTTTGTGACATATGATAACTTACCTAAGCCCCGGACCTATCAAATTGATCAAAAATGAAAATTTCAAAAGTGCCCCTATTTCTGCTTTCAACTTTAGGTACTATTCCAAAATGTATCACTGAGGTGACAGAAGTTGATTTCGGAACATAATTTTTGAACAGGAGCTTTAATGGTTTTGTGACATATGATAACTTACCTAAGCCCCGGACCTATCGAATTGATCAAAAATGAAAATTTCAAAAGTGCCCCTATTTTTGCTTTAAACTTTAGGTACTATTCCAAAATGTATCACTGAGGTAACAGAAGTTGATTTCGGAACATAATTTTTGAACAGGAGCTTTAACGGTTTTGTGACATATGATAATTTACCTAAGCCCCGGACCTATCGAATTGATCAAAAATGAAAAATTCAAATTTACCCCTATTTCTGCTTTAAATTTTAGGTACTATTCCAAAATGTATCACTGAAGTGACAGAAGTTGATTTCGGAACATAATTTTTGAACAGGAGCTTTAATGGTTTTGTGACATATGATAACTTACCTAAGCCCCGGCCCTATCGAATTGATCAAAAATGAAAAATTCAAATTTACCCCTATTTCTGCTTTAAATTTTAGGTACTATTCCAAAATGTATCACTGAAGTGACAGAAGTTGATTTCGGAACATAATTTTTGAACAGGAGCTTTAATGGTTTTGTGACATATGATAACTTACCTAAGCCCCGGACCTATCGAATTGGTCAAAAATGAAAATTTCAAAAGTGCCCCTATTTCTGCTTTAAACTTTAGGTACTATTCCAAAATGTATCATTGAGGTGACAGAAGTTGATTTCGGAACATAATTTTTGAACAGGAGCTTTAACGGTTTTGTGACATATGATAACTTACCTAAGCCCCGGACCTATCGAATTGATCAAAAATGAAAATTTCAAAAGTGCCCCTATTTCTGCTTTAAACTTTATGTACTATTCCAAAATGTATCACTGAGGTGACAGAAGTTGATTTCGGAACATCATTTTTGAACAGGAGCTTTAATGGTTTTGTGACATATGATAACTTACCTAAGCCCCGGACCTATCGAATTGGTCAAAAAATGAAAATTTCAAAAGTGCCCCCATTTCTGCATTAAACTTTAGGTACTATTCCAAAATGTATCACTGAGGTGACAGAAGTTGATTTCGGAACATAATTTTTGAACAGGAGCTTTAACGGTTTTGTGACATATGATAACATACCTAAGCCCCGGACCTATCGAATTGATCAAAAATGAAAAATTCAAATTTACCCCTATTTCTGCTTTAAATTTTAGGTACTATTCCAAAATGTATCACTGAAGTGACAGAAGTTGATTTCGGAACATAATTTTTGAACCGGAGCTTTAATGGTTTTGTGACATATGATAACTTACCTAAGCCCCGGACCTATCGAATTGGTCAAAAATGAAAATTTCAAAAGTGCCCCTATTTCTGCTTTAAACTTTAGGTACTATTCCAAAATGTATCATTGAGGTGACAGAAGTTGATTTCGGAACATAATTTTTGAACAGGAGCTTTAACGGTTTTGTGACATATGATAACTTACCTAAGCCCCGGACCTATCAAATTGATCAAAAATGAAAATTTCAAAAGTGCCCCTATTTCTGCTTTAAACTTTATGTACTATTCCAAAATGTATCACTGAGGTGACAGAAGTTGATTTCGGAACATCATTTTTGAACAGGAGCTTTAATGGTTTTGTGACATATGATAACTTACCTAAGCCCCGGACCTATCGAATTGGTCAAAAAATGAAAATTTCAAAAGTGCCCCCATTTCTGCATTAAACTTTAGGTACTTTTCAAAAATGTATCACTGAGGTGACAGAAGTTGATTTCGGAACATAATTTTTGAACAGGAGCTTTAACGGTTTTGTGACATATGATAACATACCTAAGCCCCGGACCTATCGAATTGGTCAAAAATGAAAATTTCAAAAGTGCCCCTATTTCTGCTTTCAACTTTAGGTACTATTCCAAAATGTATCACTGAGGTGACAGAAGTTGATTTCGGAACATAATTTTTGAACAGGAGCTTTAATGGTTTTGTGACATATGATAACTTACCTAAGCCCCGGACCTATCGAATTGATCAAAAATGAAAATTTCAAAAGTGCCCCTATTTTTGCTTTAAACTTTAGGTACTATTCCAAAATGTATCACTGAGGTGACAGAAGTTGATTTCGGAACATCATTTTTGAACAGGAGCTTTAACGGTTTTGTGACATATGATAATTTACCTAAGCCCCGGACCTATCGAATTGATCAAAAATGAAAAATTCAAATTTACCCCTATTTCTGCTTTAAATTTTAGGTACTATTCCAAAATGTATCACTGAAGTGACAGAAGTTGATTTCGGAACATAATTTTTGAACAGGAGCTTTAATGGTTTTGTGACATATGATAACTTACCTAAGCCCCGGACCTATCGAATTGGTCAAAAATGAAAATTTCAAAAGTGCCCCTATTTCTGCTTTAAACTTTAGGTACTATTCCAAAATGTATCATTGAGGTGACAGAAGTTGATTTCGGAACATAATTTTTGAACAGGAGCTTTAACGGTTTTGTGACATATGATAACTTACCTAAGCCCCGGACCTATCAAATTGATCAAAAATGAAAATTTCAAAAGTGCCCCTATTTCTGCTTTAAACTTTAGGTACTATTCCAAAATGTATCACTGAGGTGACAGAAGTTGGTTTCGGAACATAATTTTTGAACAGGAGCTTTAATGGTTTTGTGACATATGATAACTTACCTAAGCCCCGGACCTATCGAATTGGTCCAAAATGAAAATTTCAAAAGTGCCCCTATTTCTGCTTTCAACTTTAGGTACTATTCCAAAATGTATCACTAAGGTGACAGAAGTTGATTTCGGAACATAATTTTTGAACAGGAGCTTTAACGGTTTTGTGACATATGATAACTTACCTAAGCCCCGGACCTATCGAATTGATCAAAAATGAAAAATTCAAATTTGCCCCTATTTCTGCTTTAAATTTTAGGTACTATTCCAAAATGTATCACTGAGGTGACAGAAGTTGATTTCGGAACATAATTTTTGAACAGGAGCTTTAATGGTTTTGTGACATATGATAACTTACCTAAGCCCCGGACCTATCGAATTGGTCAAAAAATGAAAATTTCAAAAGTGCCCCCATTTCTGCATTAAACTTTAGGTACTATTCCAAAATGTATCACTGAGGTGACAGAAGTTGATTTCGGAACATAATTTTTGAACAGGAGCTTTAACGGTTTTGTGACATATGATAACATACCTAAGCCCCGGACCTATCGAATTGGTCAAAAATGAAAATTTCAAAAGTGCCCCTATTTCTGCTTTCAACTTTAGGTACTATTCCAAAATGTATCACTGAGGTGACAGAAATTGATTTCGGAACATATTTTTTGAACAGGAGCTTTAATGGTTTTGTGACATATGATAACTTACCTAAGCCCCGGACCTATCGAATTGGTCAAAAAATGAAAATTTCAAAAGTGCCCCCATTTCTGCATTAAACTTTAGGTACTATTCCAAAATGTATCACTGAGGTGACAGAAGTTGATTTCGGAACATAATTTTTGAACAGGAGCTTTAACGGTTTTGTGACATATGATAACTTACCTAAGCCCCGGACCTATCGAATTGGTCAAAAAATGAAAATTTCAAAAGTGCCCCCATTTCTGCATTAAACTTTAGGTACTATTCCAAAATGTATCACTGAGGTGACAGAAGTTGATTTCGGAACATAATTTTTGAACAGGAGCTTTAATGGTTTTGTGACATATGATAACTTACCTAACCCCCGGACCTATCGAATTGGTCAAAAAAATGAAAATTTCAAAAGTGCCCCCATTTCTGCATTAAACTTTAGGTACTATTCCAAAATGTATCACTGAGGTGACAGAAGTTGATTTCGGAACATAATTTTTGAACAGGAGCTTTAACGGTTTTGTGACATATGATAACATACCTAAGCCCCGGACCTATCGAATTGGTCAAAAATGAAAATTTCAAAAGTGCCCCTATTTCTGCTTTCAACTTTAGGTACTATTCCAAAATGTATCACTGAGGTGACAGAAGTTGATTTCGAAACATAATTTTTGAACAGGAGCTTTAATGGTTTTGTGACATATGATAACTTACCTAAGCCCCGGACCTATCGAATTGATCAAAAATGAAAATTTCAAAAGTGCCCCTATTTTTGCTTTAAACTTTAGGTACTTTTCCAAAATGTATCACTGAGGTGACAGAAGTTGATTTCGGAACATAATTTTTGAACAGGAGCTTTAACGGTTTTGTGACATATGATAATTTACCTAAGCCCCGGACCTATCGAATTGATCAAAAATGAAAAATTCAAATTTACCCCTATTTCTGCTTTAAATTTTAGGTACTATTCCAAAATGTATCACTGAAGTGACAGAAGTTGATTTCGGAACATAATTTTTGAACAGGAGCTTTAATGGTTTTGTGACATATGATAACTTACCTAAGCCCCAGACCTATCGAATTGGTCAAAAATGAAAATTTCAAAAGTGCCCCTATTTCTGCTTTAAACTTTAGGTACTATTCCAAAATGTATCATTGAGGTGACAGAAGTTGATTTCGGAACATAATTTTTGAACAGGAGATTTAACGGTTTTGTGACATATGATAACTTACCTAAGCCCCGGACCTATCAAATTGATCAAAAATGAAAATTTCAAAAGTGCCCCTATTTCTGCTTTA